>NC_141163.1:76575965-76683465 GCF_053477565.2 Lygodium microphyllum
ACCAATACAGAGCTCAAACAAGGCTCAAAATACATTTTGAAACCATCCAAAGCATTTTCCAACCTTCATTTGCATCCCAATAGTCATATGAAACACCCGGGAAGCACCTATGTGATCAATAGGCAAAGCATAAAGTGACTAAATAAGCTTCAGCCCTGGAGTGTACAATAGTGATTTATTGTGTAAAATTGAGTATTTTAGGCCACTAAATCAGCTCCAAATAATGGCCAATTAGGCATACATTCCCTTAACAGTCAGGGACCATTCAGGACCAACCGAACATCAAATATCAATGCTATCCAAGCATAAACATAAAGTGCTGATGTAACACTGCTTGTGGCTACCTATGGACTGTGGAAAATAGTCTTGGACTAAGATAAATTAGTCCACAAATCAATACCAAAGATAAACCACCAATACCAAGTATCAAGGGGGTGTTCCCAAGTGCCAAATGAAGTGTTTTCAAGTTGCCAGTGATTGTCAAAGGAGGGTTGAAGTAAAAAATGAAAATTTTGCCATGTCTTCAAGCTGGCCCAAACTGATCTGGGACCATAGAGTGTAGGCATCACAAGAAGCAAGACGACATGGCTGCCCTGCTTCACAAAACCTGTGGATTGAAGTAAAATAACAAAATAGAGCTCCAATACCTCTGAAGAAATGCCATGAGGGTGCCCAAATGGACCGGGTAGGTGCTCGAGAAGCTAGGGAGTGATCGAAGCTCGAAGGAGTCGGATATGGCTGCCAAGAGTGGGAACCAATGGTGTAGGGATTCGAACCATTGTTGAAGGAGTCACGAACCAAGCTTGAATGATCAAGCAACCATGCTCTGATACTAGTTGAAAGGTGAGAAGGATCGAAGCTTGCATGAGAGAGCTATGGCAGGAGAGCAAGAGCAAGAGAGAGAGAGAGACTCACAATGTAGAAACTCCAACAGTCACAATGTGTGTCCGACTTTCCCTTTATTTATCTGTCACTAAAAGAATAAAGAATAAAGTGACGGTGACGGGCTCCCATCGTCTGCATTGTGCAAGCGCGGTACTGTCAATGTAGCAATACACGGGCGGCTAGGTGGAGGCACCTTTACCCCCAACATTGGTTTCCTTGCCTAATGGTGAATTCCTAAGCTGGCTTATAAGGCCCGATTGGGCAAAGGGTTTTAAATAGGAGAAGGGAGTTGACTTTGATATTCTCTCCTGTGGTCAAGATGACTACCCTTTGCTTGGTTCTAGTCTTGGATATATAGTCGATTTTGGACTTGTACCAGATGGATGTTAAGACATATTTCTTACATATGGATTTGTGTGAGGATATCTATATGTAGTAGCTAACGGCTTTGTGGAGATGGGTAGGGAACACCTAGTGTGCAAGTTGAGAAAGAGTCTTTATGGACTTAAGTAAGCATCTAGGGAATGGTATCATAAGTTTGGTGTCTTCATGCATTCACAGTTGAGAAAGAGTCTTTATGGACTTAAGCAGGCACATAGAGAATAGTATCACAAGTTGTATATCTTCATGCATTCACGGTTTTATGCTTGCAATGCTATGGATCTGTGTCTTTACACAAGGAAGGCCCATGATGATAGTCTTATCAAATTGCTATTATGTATTGATGACATATTGATTGTTGGGAGTGCTCATGGTGAGCTAGATGCTTTGAAGACTCTGCTCAAGAAGAGCTTTGAGATGAAGGACATGGGGCATGCTTCACACACACTTGGTATGTGCATTATGTGCAATCACTCTAAGGGACTCCTTTACTTGTTATAGAAGGAGTATATTCACAAGATACTTGAGTAGTTTCACATGCAGGGTGGTAAGTGCATTGACACCCCTTAACCTTCCCGTGTGAAGGTGAATCAAGAAAATTATTCCTAGTCATATGATGAGGGGACCGAGATGGCCAATATTCCCTATGTATTGACATGGGCAGCTTGATGTATGCCATGACAACCACTAGACCTAATATTAAATTTACAGTGGGAGTTGTGGCTCCTTATGTGGAGACACCTGACAGTCAACATTGGGACACTGTGAAGGGT
Source organism: Lygodium microphyllum (assembly GCF_053477565.2). Taxonomy (NCBI): domain Eukaryota; kingdom Viridiplantae; phylum Streptophyta; class Polypodiopsida; order Schizaeales; family Lygodiaceae; genus Lygodium; species Lygodium microphyllum. The sequence goes on from NC_141163.1 coordinate 76,578,005, forward strand.
ATCATACAATATCTTAATGACACGGTAGGTTTGTGCCTTTGCTATGGCAGCCAAGATACTAGAGTCATGGGCTACATTGACTCAGATTATGTAGCACATGTAGATAGTAAGAAGTCCATCTCAAGCTATATCTTCACCTTTGCTAGATGTATTGTCTCTTGGATGTCTAGGGTGTAGAAATGCACTGCCTTGTCTACTACCAAGGTTGAGTATATTTCAGTCCCATTGAGGCTTGCAAGGGGACTCTACAGTTAGGCCGTCTAGTTGCAAACCTTGGTATCACTTCTATAGCTCTTACCATGCATCTTGACTCTATGAGCGCTATCTATTTGGCATGTAATCTAGTATTTCATGCAAAGACTAAGCACATTGGGTTGTGTTATCACTTTCTAGAGAGGTGATTGAGGACATGCCAATAGAGCTTGTTAAGATATGTACAGATGAGAATCCTGCTCATCTACTCACTAAAAGATATTCATAGGATGAGATGACATCTTTTCTCATCCAATTATATTTATATGTACATTTTGTATTTTTCTTGTCCTTACTCCCAACACATTCACCTTTAAGTGGGGGGTTATTGGGGGTTAAAAGCTGCTTGTGCCTAGCCGTCTATATTTATCTTGTACTTAGTGTACACTACAAGTGGCGACCGCCCATCACTATCATGTTTATTCTTTATTCTTTACTATGGAATAATAAAGGGAAGGCAAGTCACACATTGTGACTATTGGAGTTCCCACATACTGGTCTTACTCTCTTGAGTTCAAACCTCCATAGCCATTGCTCTCTACTTGTGCTTCTGTCTCACTCTCACTCTTGCTCACCCTTTTGCCTAATCTAGACCTCCATTAAAACCATTAAACCATACCAAACAAGCATATCGTGGGATTGGTACTTAGCTAGCAAGGGGAGTAAATGTTAATCCAAGGAAATTACTAAAGGTAAACTAAAGGGTAAAAGCAAAAGCAAGTGAGATTGGAGATTATTGAAGCATGTAAAAATTTTTGTTTGCAATTAAACTTTTGAGAAGCTTAATGTATAAACCCAGGCACCGCATATCCATTACGTGACCTTATATATTTTTTCCAACTTATTACCCATGGATAAGGACATATTCATTTTTAAAATTATTTAGTGAGAGCTAGGCTCACTCCCATACAAATTGTGCTATTACCTCGAGGCTACATTTAGAATACCTACAACGAGGGATGTGAATGTTATGGGTAATATCTATTTTGTTTTACTTAAACAAGACTCACATAAGCCAAAGTGCATGCAAAATGGACTGGTCATGAAATAAGTGGAAAAAGGGTGTGTGTGCCCAACTTAAGTGGAAGCCCAAAAACATAACCCTATAGTATGTAAGGTCTAAATGGAATATAGAAGGCCATTCTTGTGTGTGCAACTTTGGGAATAACCACTTTTCTTACTTTTAGTCTATTCTCTTGTGCACTAGTGCGCTTGAGAGTGAGGGGGACAGAGCGAGAGTAAGAGTTGAGTGAGAAACTTGGAGACTAGAGCTCTTATTCTCTACTTTCTTTTTTTATTTCTTCATCTTTTGTTTCCATAGCTTGAAGGGTGAGAAATAGAGTGAGAGGTTAATTTAGGATAAGTGTGTGTGAGAGTAAGTGAGGGACCGGTTGGAGAAGCTCTTCTCCATACCTTTCTTTTTATTCTTCTCTACATTTCCTCTCATCAGTGGAGCTATTGCGGATCGAATCAAACATAAAATAGCAGTGTAAGTGGATCGAGGAGTACCACTTGAATCATGAGGCCACCAACCTTTGACACATTTAGGCTACAACATGATGGAGGTAAGTATGTGAGTCTACTACACACTCTTGGATCATTTGGTATTCTTGCTTGCATTGGGATTGTGAGAAGAGAGCACAATGATTTGGAGTTTGGAGTGCAAGCTAACTAGGTGAGATAGTTGAGCTACAAGTGTGTTGGAAAATAAGAGTATTTGTATGATGCCATACCATTGTGCTCTCATAGTGGCCAATACTAACTCCAACCAAAGTACATTTACATGCATTTCTAATCCTAACCACAATGAGACAGTGACTATAGTCTTTAGGAAAATGGCTTTAGTAGTGGTGCAGAGTTTTAGCCCATCTCTAGTGTGTATTTTCTATACTATTGAGGGTTTGCATGCCTTCCCCAGTAACAAGGTTTATATTTGTTCAATGCCGAAGATACATAGGTGCAATCTATGGATATATAGAGGAATCAGATGAAGACGAAGACCTAGAGTCCACATAAATCATCGAATTGGTACATATTGAAATAAGTGGTCAACTTGGCCAACCATGAGTCCATACTTGTCTTGTCGCATTCCTTCTTCCCTTTGAAGAGATCACACTAGAATTGAAGAGGCAAGGTCCTCATAATTGCAACAAAAAAAAAAGATTGTAAAATGTGTAGTTGGATAAGTCATCAATGCATTTCTTTCAACTGGTCCTACAAAATCATGATAAGAGATAAATATATGTCCAACATCAAGGAAGAACCTTCAAAATGACTCATGTGTTTTCAAGATCTGGAGAATTCTAATAGACATCCTCCATATGTTGAGATTCACTTACAATTGTTATATTGAAATGGCATGTCCTGTGAGGCCATGGTGATAGTAAAAGGTAGTGGTGTGGAGAGAAACAAAGAAAGTTAGTGGAGATGGAGAGAGAATGAGAAGAGACGTTATTTATTCGTGAATATGCGAGCACCAAGCATTCGCGAGAGAAGATAGAACATATTACAAATCACACAAATAGTTGAGTGGTGTGAGAGCAATATTTAATGTAGAATTGGGTAGTGTTTTTTAGAAGGGCCTACTTGAGGGTTCTGCTTACAGTTATACCATAAGGAAAAAATATTGGGCATAGTTGGACAATTAATTGATTAGATAGCGATTCATATTATCTCAATTTTCGCATACATGGGATTTAAACAAGCTATTGATATGCAATCACCACTACAAATTTCATTGTGACCATGTGGATTGTTAGTGTGACCATTGTAATTGTTGAGAAATAGACAAATGATGTATGCTCCAAGAAGAGATGTCATGAATCCCATATGCACAATGAGAGTGGAACAACCCAACTTCTATAAAGCATTGTACTTGACTATCACTTTCATAATGATGAATACAATATAATGATGCCCTCCTCTTTTAGTCAGTGTCATTGTTAGTCCAATACACAAGATTGTCTTTGTGAGTCCAAGCTTCCATCTTAGAACCTAATTCACTTGTGTAACAGTTGTCTACTCATTGTCCATGTCAACATGAATTTAGTCTTCATCTTCCAACCTCCATAGCTCCTACCATGCTCTAAATCGGACATTCTAACAGTAATTTGCAACACCATGCGACATGTTGCCCCTCAATGCCACATGGGGCACTATCTTTCATGTAGAGCCACCCTCTTCCATCCCTTACCTACATAACTTGTCACCACCACAACTAGGAGCACCCGGCCTTCTCTCTCTCCTCGATAACATAGCCTTATATCTAAGTAGCATTGACAATAACGTTAATGTTTATATTAACATTAACATTACTATTTATATTAATATTAACATTACATATTAAAATCAAGCTAGCATTGAAGGTCACATTAATATTCACATTATCAATCGCATTAATATTAAATGTTAACATCAATGTCATGTTAAAAATAAATTATTGATGCCAATTCAAGCAACAAGATCTCAGCTATCAAATATGTGTGCCACAACCTCAAAGTGATAGCCCTCCAAACCCCAATTGTACATCTCTCTCACTGGTAGTGTTCCATACCACCCTACACAATATAAAAGTATACCTATCAAGCATAGACCATCATGATCCCATGAGTGAACAACAGTTTGGTGCACGTCACTATATTTTGTGCCAAATAGTAGATTTGATAGTCTAATACTAATGAAATGTTCCCCTAGTATCCAACTTGCACACAAGACACGACACAAGTTGTATCCAAACATAGAGCCATACAAGCTCACCCTCGAGCTTTGGAAGCCAACAACAAATAGATCACAACCATATCCCAAGAGCTAGCATCCCATACCATCAGATCTAATAATATGCACAATAGGGTCTTGAGCCCTATAAATAAGGCTCAATTGTCCTAACCCTAAAGTGCCTCTAGTGCATTCATTCTAGATCACTATTATGATTTATGCTACTAGCACACATCTTGATGTCCAAGGATGTAACAAAATATTCCTTTGCAAGATGGCTCTCAAAAGTGAAGGACATAGCTAGGCTGCTCGAAATACAACTACTTAGTCAACAAGTGTTGAATTACTAAATGGGAAGAAGTTACTTCTCAAAAAAACAAGTGATTACTAAAGATTGGAAATGCGTGCTGCTTAAGATTTGAGTATGCAACTGTTCATTATAATATATACAAGTAATGATTTGGATAATTCAAGATGGTGGTTACTTCTCGGAAGAACAAGTGACTGTTAAAGATTGGAAGGATATGCTTAAGATTTGAGTCTGCAAACGTTTGTCATAAAGTATGTTAGTAATGATTTGGATGATTCAAGATGGTGTTTCGCATGGGAGTACAGCTTTGTAAATTGTCTTTACCCCAGGCTCAAGTAAATAGGTTGAGGAAATTTCTTATGCCGGTTTAGTCTAAAATCAGAATCCTGTTGTAGCATCCGTCCAACCAGGCTCATTGCTTCCCAAATAATCTTATAACATTAAAGCTGTATACTTGCAACAGATCACCCAATACTAATGCAGAGCATCCATAGCACAAATAGATGTTTGGAAAACAAATTCAATAAACCCTCGAGCAGTTTCCTGGTATGTACATGTTGTCAGAAATAAACCTGGAGAAACCGTGTCCTTGTTACTTTCATCCTACAATGGCTAGTTGGGGTGTGTCACTGAAAGCCTTTTGCGAGTCCCAATGCAGTTTTTCTGCAGTGTATTCCTAAAGTCCTTGAAGGATAACAAATGTTATCAGCTTCCTATATAGCTCAAGTATCTTCCCTTGATTCTCTAGTTTGCGGTTTTACTACCGTAGAAGCCACAGAATCCAGGGCCAAATTTCATCCTCCTTGAGAGAGTTTGCTAGGCAGCCCCATTTTTCAGGGAAAACTCATTCCTTCTGGTCTGAACCAGCCAACCAGATAGTCAAAAATGTGCAGCAACTGGCAACTTCTGTGTTTTAATTTAGCTGTCCGAGATGGCTGGATTTACCTACTGAAATACATATGCTTGGTTGCTCATTTCAATCACTCTTTATGCTCATGCGGCATGTAAGTTTTGTCTTTTAAGTAAAGCAGTCCACAAAAGCACCAGTGTGTTACCGGCCCAATGGTACTGCTTTGTCAATCATAGCTCAGATGGCAAATCTAAATTTTGAGTACAATTAAGTTGTCCACAAACAGTGATATCATCAACAAAACTTCGTTCAGCACACATATCAGATGAACGATGGAAGAAAACACAACATAATCTATTCAGATCATTTTCAGCCAAACTCTCAACAAAGGCAGCAACATGTTCATACAAGGAACTCTCAGAGTAAGTTCATTGCAAATGCTTGTCTCACAAACCGGCCACTGCCTCCATGATTTCCATAATTCGTAAAATTCACTTTACATATGTACAGATTGTCAATGATGATTGCCTGTTGAAGATGAGACTAAGGTACATTATTGCTAACTGCACAGTTGCGATTCAGTACTGTACAGACAAAATTTTGAAACATATAAGAACATCTAAGGCCACCTTTTGTAGAGTGCTGTGCACAAACTGCACTATTTCTTAAGCAGATGTCGACCTCGCAAATTTGCACCCTTCACTCTTCCATCAAGAATAACAACGTCATCTTGAAAATCCTCCAAAGCTTGATTTTGCCTACACATCAAAAGCACGATCTCAAATTACATGCACCAATGTAAATCATGCAAAACTACCTACAAAACTATCACATAAACAGTGCACTGCTTTGCTACATGCATACTTTTTAAACATGAAGCTTCTTGACGAATCTTACAAATGAAAAGAATCAGCTTTGCTAGCCTACAACTGAGGCAAAGAATGAACCTGGATATTTCGAACCCCATATCTATCGACATCCCTTTTATCTGTTCCAAGACATTGCTCAAATCAGAGAGAGCATCATCCTGTTTTGTCTTGTCCATCTGAAGCCAAAATTTTCTGATTAGAACATGCAAAACTTGATGGAAGACAGCATCACTTCAGCAGGTCAAACTAAAATACATGTCCCACCTCAAGTTTTGCTTGTGTAGTCTCTGGCACCACATTGGGAGCAGATGCATGAGTATTGCGTCCCTTGGAGTTGCTTCTGTTCAGTCCAAGGGCTCCTCGTTGTTCAAGATGATGACCTCTCCGCTTGAAAGAATCACCTACATGAAGAAACAAACTGTCAACAACAAGAAGTTAGGGCTCACCCCCTAATGAAAAATAAGGGTATGATGAAAGCTGCAACATACTCCGTCCGACAGCTGGTCCCATCACTGGACGACTCTTCTTAGGCTTCCATGTCCTGGAAAACATGCCTCCTAGGCTTCCCAATAGCTTCTCGCCCTGCAGACAGAGGCCAATACACAAAATCAGTCTAACATTCATGAACAATCAGCTTGGAAGTCCCACAGTCCTTGTATGTTAAAAATGCTCGCAGTTTCTCCAAAAAGTCTCAGGAAATTTATTCCACATGGCTTGGCAGGGTAATTTTGAAGCGTGGGTGCAAGACCCATTACATGTAAGACCAATTGCTCATGCTATTTGGGATCCACACTTCGGTCAACCAACACAAAGTTCACTATTTGCCTTGAGCACAAGTATCAATGTTCTCTAGGTAAATAAACTGGTAATTGAGCTTGGCATTTTCACACGGGTCTCCAATGACTTTCTCGGCCATCATCCATGAGTGTGACTCGAGAGTCACTACATTATCAAGTTGAACCAAGGCAATGCATGCTGAGGATGATTAGACTCTTAAAAAACTGAAGTTTCAGCTTGTATGCAGACAAACACTATATCGACAAAGGCAATGTATACTTACAGTGGTGAGATTCTGATCAATGTCTACGGCCACTTCATGAGTCCTCCTTATTTGCTCTCCCTGCTCATGAAGGGTCACAAGAGTTTTGGTAGCATCCCCTCTAATGTCTTCAGCCACTCTCAGACAGTTCTGAAGCTTATTGCCGGTCTCCTCTGACTTCTGTAACGCATAACCTTCAAGCTCCTCAGTGCTCCTATACTCGAGGTCCTGAGTTCGAAACTGACTATCATCATATCTGGTCCGAGCACTGGAGGCCTTCATGGCGCTCTCGCTACTGAGCAGTTCATCTCGTCCTTGAAGCCATGCCTTGTTCTCTGTTAAATCCCCACTGCCACCACTTGGCTTCAAATTGCGATTCCCATTACTGTGACCATTGGCCTTGAATGCGTTGTGGCTACTTTCCTTGATCCGCTGAGCCTGGTTCATACCACCTTCGATCACCTTAGATGCCTGGTTCGCTCCTGCATCTTTGATTTTCCGTGCAGTCTTCAACGCCGCATCTCCGGTTGCAGAAACACGTTCCTTGAATTGGTGTCTGGTACTTTTAGCACGTGCACCATGCTCTTCTCCTCTCTCCTCCTTCGCTGAGGCTCCATGTCGAGGATTTCTAGCAGCAAACCCGAAGTTATCATCCTCATCGTCATCGAATGGATTTTTGGCATCGAGCACACGCGTCTCCTTGCGCTGAGAAGAGGCCAGAGATCTATGATCATCCCGCTGTCGTCCTGTCGATGCTGTGGCCGGACCAGTGGCTGCAGCGGCATCATCATCGAAAGGATTGCCGTAGGCGCGAAAGGCACTCTTGGCAGGGCTGCTTCCAGCATCGTCGTCGGAATCGAAGGGGTTAAGGCTCGAGGAAGAGCGCCTGCTAGGCATGGCGGCCGAAGAAGCCAAAGAAAGGAACGAAGAGAAAGGCAAAAGATTTACCGATTGAATATGGCTGCGTTTCAGGATCGGTGCGGGAGAAAGAGAGTAGGGAATATCCGGTGCAAGATTAAAGCGGGTAACGCAGAGAGGGGTAGTTTGTGGCTACACAGGCACAGATAGAGGGAGAGGGAGAGGGAGAGGGAGAGAGAGAGAGATGAGAGGATATGGAGACCCTGTCTGTTGGCTATGGCGAATAGGGAGGTCTTTCACAAAAAGGAGAGAGAGAGAGAGAGAGAGAGAGAGAATAATGGAGGCCCTGTCTCTTGGCTATGAGGCTTGGCTATGGCGGAAGCGTAATAAATATAGAAAGAAGATGGACCATGGCAGGCAAGGACGCGGCATGGTGTTAGGCCTAGATCGAAATTGGAATACGAAAAGGTCAAAGTCACGCTTCTAATCACGTTTTTCAGCTAATCCGCCAATGCCATTTTTCTTTCCTCTAAAATAAAAAATAATGCCACAATATATTTTGATAATGCAAATAATTTACAACCCCCCCAAACTTGTGCGTTACAAAAGAACTCTTACCACTCTAGAGGTGGGTCACGCTGGCTTCAATGGGAGCTATAGAGATAGAGTGCAGCAATAAGGTAATCTGCAGTCCACAATGGCATCGTGTTACTGGTCCCCCTGGCCGGTCCCCCTGGCCATAGTGACATCGTGTATGTTCTCTCATACGATATCAATGTTATTGCTCCATCACAGTGCTTGTTTTTCATCATTTTAGCAAGGCTTGCAAGGTTAACTTAACCCACTCCCCCCCATCCTCCCCATACGAGCATGCACAAGAATGGTGTTAAGATAGCCTTGTTAACTACACTACAGCCAGGCATGACACATCTCTTACTAAATTTTATATACACAACCCCAAAAGTTTTAGAGCTCTGTCGTGCGCCCGGTGCTCTCGCGGAGGGATAGTGGCTTGTTGAATGAAATGATATTCCCTTTGGGCTATAATGCCAAGGTGGAAGGTTTTAGGTCAGAGAGAGGCAATTGATTGGAGCGAAGACAAGTGATGCATTAGATTTTTGCCATGTAAGGAGAGCTCAACCAATTAATAGCTTACCCATACTAAACTTCCATTAAAACCCTAATTTTTACAAGTGCTTGCTGGGGTAAGTGAGGATTTCAATAACCATCCTCCCATCAACTGAACCTAGTGTGACCACATGGTAATGGAGGGACAAAGGGTTCCACTCTCCCAATCACCCCATGGCATTACCCAACTCTTACTCGTCTTCTTTGAACCCAAAAGCATGGCCAATACTTCCTTTTGCAATTCAAGCCAAATTTCTTTCAAAAACCTAAAAGACCACTTTTTACCAAAAAACTCTTCCTCCATTGTTTCCAAATCCAATCAATAATGATTGCCCAATTTTCTTTTAAAAGATATAACACCAAAATAGCCATTCCTTCCATTGTTTCTAGATCCAATCAACAACAATTACCTTTTAAAATTTCCATATTTTTCAAGGATTCATCATTTAGCTTGCCCTATTCTCCAAATAAGGCATGCTTCAAGGTGATGCCATGATCAAAGTGTGCTTTATGAACCCAATCTTTTCCTCTAGAAATCCTTCCTCTTCCTGCATTTCCACAATAAAGTACTTGCTAGGGAGGCAAAAACTTGGTAACAATATCTACATGGACCTTAGAAGTGGTTGGCCAATCAAACCTCTTCCTCTCAACACTTGCTCAATCCATTGAGCTTCACTCACTCCTAAATTGAATATATGTACTATCTTATCCATTTATAGTATTTCTAACTTTTTCGTTTTCCAATAAGGCTATCCACCTGTGTTGAATCCTGTGGCAATCATTTTCCTCATCAACCTAGGATTCTCCTCTATAGGAGCATAAGGAGCATCATAAGCATCCTTGAAGGTCCATATGGCTTGTAATAATGAAGTATCACCCCTTCTATCTAGTACTTCAACCCATTCGACATTGTCAAATATATCCCTCCATGAGATCACCATTGCCCAACCAACTTGAGATTTTGGAATCTAAATCTTCTAGCCCATACATAGTGATCACATTAGACCACTCAAGTTCCTTCAAGTCTCCCCTATTCATCTTGACTTTAGCCAGCTATTCCATAAATAGACTAGTCAACATCTACATACAATCTAGGTGTCTAATACATGCACATTATAACATCTTGACTTTTGCCAACTATTCCATAATTAGACTTGTCAATGTCTACATACAATCTAGGCGTCTGATACATTTTTTACTTTAGCTTGAGTTTAGGAATGCTCAGATATCCCTCATTCTTTTGGATAGTGATCGCTAGCTATGGTATTGCCCTCCATCGCTTTCCACTCTCTTTATTTCATTAAAAAGTCTTCCATCTCTCTTTCTATCCTGTGCAATGCCAAAAAAGGAATTGAAGCGGAGGATGATTGAGAGATATGCTAAGCATCTTCATCATTAAAAGTTGCCTTGCAAAATTAAGAGGAGTGCTCTTCCACTTCCTTTGTCACTATCTCTTCTATCCAAGTTGCTCTTTGCTTCATTGTTATACCTACACCTAGATGACAATCCATGTACTTAGTGACTTGACCTAGGTCACATCCACTTAAATCCCTACTATTTTAGCCTTTTTTTTGTCATGTTCAAACTCAAATAAACCATTTCTATTTTATGATGCGAACGATCACTAAGATGCATAACTTTGAGATTTGATTATTTTTGCCTCTAAAAGATTTAGAGTAGAGTCCATTCAACTTCAACCAAATTCAAGCTGTTATTTGCAAAGAATTATGAGACTAGTATGCTCCCTTCTGCTAAAGGCAATCCTTTAATAACATCCTCTTTAAATTGCCTATCCATATTTCTTAACACTAAATCTATTTTGTAAACAAAAGAGGGGCAAATGGCTTGCATAACACGCCTCTCCAATGAGAATGGGGTAGCTGATATTCCATTTATATACACTACAACTATAGAATTCGAGAAGAGAGCTTGAGTGATACTCATAAAACCTTTTCTCAAACCCATTATGTTCATGGCCTCCATGATAAAGTCCCATCTTGTCATGTCATAAGTCATGTTAATATCCATGTTAACGAGGACAAAATCTAGCCCTAAATTGAAAGCATGATTTGTAGAAGAAGTTTGATTGAGTATAACACCATTTTTCTTCCAAATCCATGTTGCATGGGGTGCATGATTCTTTCCATTAGAAACTTAATTCGATAGGCCATTGTTTTAGCCATCACCTCGTATGCAACCTTCAAGATTGTTAGAGGCCTTCATTGCGATAGTTTCCTTCTATCTATTGACTTAGGGAACACTTTTATTAAACATCCATCGATTTCCTTAAGGAATGAACAATTGAACATAATTCTATTAAAAAACTTCCATATATTAGAAAAGCATATCTCCCATAGTATATGAAACACTTCTACACAAATGCCATTTGAATCGGGGGATTTACCATCGTCATTGCTCATCTCAAACTATGATCCTCCTATGATAATGGTTGCTTCAATGTTAAATCTTACTCTCTACTAATCACTAAATTTCTCCATGTTTAGAAATGTAGCAAACTTTTGATCGTAGTTCAAAGGTAGCTTGACAGGGGTACTAGCTATAGCTAAGACGTGCTCAGTGAAAGCCCTCATTATTTGAGCTTCATCTCTAAGCACATTGCCCTCTCCATCTTCTATCATCATAACAATCTCTTTTCTCCCCTTAAACCTGAAGGTGTTTGAGAAGAATTGAATTGGTGCATCTCTCAAAAGAGCCCATTTCCCTTTCGATTGCATCTTTGCAACTTCAATCTTATCCAACTCTTGGTTTTGAATGAAAAACTCAATTCTTTGAGAATTTCATGCATTACCATGATTAGCTATAGACAATCAAGTCTCATAGCCCTCCAACTTGATCCTACATGCATATTATGCCATGTAAAGGAAAGCACATTGCCATGATTAAATATAAGTCTTGAATTGATTAGCTCATGGGATTTTATCAAATCATCCTATTTTTCTTTTTCCTGAACTACCATGGTCCCTTTACCATGTGTTTGATGCCTTCGTGCAATTTCATGTTTAGTCTCCTATTAGTACTACATTCACATCCATTGCTCTCACAACTCTCCACTACCATCACCCCTTGTCCAAGTCTATGGAGAATTAAATCTATCATTGATTAGCCACTTGCCACCTCTTTTACCTTGCTTGCGATAATCCCCAAAGATTTTATATTCCCAAAAATCTAGTTTTACTGCCTCATATTTACCAACTTTGATTTCTTGACATGCTAAGGTTTCCTCTTCCTTAATACAGTGTAAATAGATCCCTTTTGCAATTGAGTCCCCAAACCCCTCACATTCCAAGTAGTCACTTTTAGCCTCCTACACTAGTCATGACACTTACAGATAAACATCATTTGCATCTTCAAAAGAACTAACCTCACCATCAATGTTGTACAAGTTGCAATCAAGCAAAGGTTTTTGAGCGAGCTTCTTCCTAAGCAAAAAAATCTTCTTCCCTTTGCTCTATTTTCCCTACACATCCTTATTCTTTGGGGCTTAGTTCTCTTCTATTGCTGGTCTACACATATTTCTCTCTTCCTTGCCCACTTTGAAGCTAAGCCTTCTCCTTTGAGCCTTCCTTTTTGATGAGCTTCCCCTTCTTTCCCCTTGCTTTTCTCCAAGTTACCTCCTTTCTCCTCATTTGCAAGTGCATCATTCTTTCTAGCAATTGATTTGGGCTTTGTCTCTTGGTGCATCTTTGAACAACCTTGTTTCTTGGAAATCTTTAGCATAATGCCCCCTTCTCTACAAATGAAGCATGTGTTAGGAAAGTATGAGACCTAACATTGATACAAAGAACTTCAAGGATCTTTGGTGGGTTGAGGTTTCCTTTGACTCCATAATATGCATGCATGCTTCTTTGCTTTAAACGCACCAATAGGTGTTGTGATAGAAGGAGTAAGCGGCACTTTACCTAATGTTTCTACAAGTGTTGCTTTCTCTCCATTGGGTCACATTAGAAGATCTTTGTTAATGTCAAGCAAAACAAATATTTTTGAAGGGACAATTTTTAATTTGCAAAATATATCATTTGTGACAACTAAGTAGGTGGAAATTTTATTGCCATATTAGAGCAAGTGAGGAGCAAGTTTATTACAATGGTGATGGTGATATGGAGGTTCTACATTTCTAGAGTCTACTTCCACTTTACTTGAGTTCTTGGTGCATATGACTCCAACCTCTTAGCTTCCTTTAAAACCTACTTTGGAGAAGAGAGGAAGGAGAAAAGCAATACGCGGACTTGGTATTTTTGGATGTTACTAAGGCTGTGCAACCTAAGATCTTGAACTCACACATTCAATGAATTCAATCCATAGTCAAACCACTTTTGAAGCAACCTTATTGGCAATTGCATCTTATTCTTCTTTTACTCAACCTCCCCTTCCTCCTCCTCCTCACAAGGGCATTACACATCCCGTGCATACTTCTTTTCTTTCTTAACAACATGAGATGAAGGTGAATGAAAATGAAACCATATCATGTAATGCACAAGAGGAAAATTGCATGTTAATATTAAATGCACCTCTATGTGGAGGTGATAATTACAATAATCCAACCCTTTGTCCTAGATATTAGCATTGGTAAGTTGTGAGCATAGAGAAGAGAAGAGAATTGATAAGAGATTTATAATCATTCTCACTACTTCAATCATCTTATTTTTGCATAGGATGACATTAGCAAAACAAGAAACCTCAACTACCTCAATCATCTAGCTTTTGCATGGGAAGTTATTTATAACCACTCTCACATAATCATTTTTTTGCATAGCAAGATACTTATAACCATTCTCACATAATCATTTTTTGCATAGGAAGATATTTACAACCATTCTCAAATAATCATTAGCATAGGATGCCAGTCGATGTGATTCTTAAGAAACCTCAACTACTTAATGCAATTCTATGTGATGATTCTACAATGACAACATGTGAAGAAGAGAGAAGGTATTTTCTTTTTGTAGAAAGTCCAAGGTTATCTATCAAGGATGTAAAGGAAAAGAAAGGGCTTTCTATCCAAACACTTTTTGTCAGTGAGAGAGTGTGAGGTCTTATGATGAGTGGTACATACTCTGCTTAAGATTTCAATCTTTAGAGAGCTCTACAATAAAAGCCCACAAGCTTGAGATCATGTGTGTAGGTTGGTGCAAGCTGGTAGAGGTAGCATAACACTGTGCGTGTGAGTTTGTGTGCGTGTAGCCCAATGCAAACCGGTAGAGGTAGCATAACACAATGTGTGCAAGTCAAAGAAACAAAGAACACAGAGAGAGAGAGAGAGAGAGAGAGAGAGAGAGAGAGAGAGAGAGAGAGAGAGAGAGAGAGAGAGAGAGAGAGAGAGAGAGAGAGAGAGAGAGAGAGAGAGAGAGAGAGAGAGAGAGAGAGAGAGAGAGAGAGAGAGCCATCACTACCCTAGCTTCCACATTTCCTAGATTCGTCATCATGAGAGAATTCCTTAGAGTGAGCTAGCTTGAGATCCTGTATGCAACACACACACACACACGCACGCACGCACGCACACACACACACACGCGCACGCACATGCACACGCATGCGCACGCGCACGCGCACACGCGCGCGCACACGCACACGCGCACACACACGCGCACACACGCACACACACACACACGCACACACACACACACACACACACACACACACACACACACACACACACACAGGCATCGCTACCCTAGCTTCCACATTTGTTGGATTCATCATCATGAGGGAATTCCCTAGAGCAAGCTACTTAGCTTTCTTTTGGGGGGGATTTGAATTTGAAATGGGGGGAGTTTCAAACTCGGTTTGGTAGCTAGGCATGGGATCATCCTAGTGCTTTGGCTATTATTGAAGCTACAATCTAAATAGTAATATAGTATAGATGCCTTTATAAGCTTTTGTGTGTAAATGCCCTTATTATAACGTTCATGTTGCATAACCAATATTTAATATATATAGCATGAATTATCCAAATGTATTTTGTTTAATTAGATTCTGCCAAATATAAGCAAATCAAACTAAAGACTATTATGTTTGGAGTGTATGTACTTAAGATTTTAGCCTATTCAAATCACATAGTTTGAGACTATCACCCATTAGTTGCTATCTTAAGGCTAATAATGATAGACCTTAATAAAAACACATTACAAAACCAATTGTATAAACTTAGATTGTCTAAGCCATTTGCATAAGTAAAATGAGATAATAAATGTCCACTTTTCAAGTGAATATCTAGAACAAAAGTTGGTATGTTGAATTTTTATTTATGAAGATACCAACCTTAGACACGTTATAATTTTTTATTGATGGGTGCTCGTATAAATCGTTACAACCATATGCTAATATTCATTTTCAAGTCAAGATCTAAGGCTTTAAGGCTTTGATGCTATTTTTGGAATATCCTTTGAGACTAACTTTAATACTTTAAACGAAGAGCAAGTTGAAATGCAAGTTGAAGGGCTTTATTGTTAATTGGCCCTACATCTTGACTTCATAATAAAGGTCACCTCAACTATAGACATGCAGTTTGGCTAGACACCCCCTCCATTCTAGATAGCACATTCATGTTGATAAGATGGAACCCTTGTGGTTTGAAAATTGAGGTATAATGTCAAAGGAATGGCAACGTGACCTTCAAATCTAAAGGTAGAGGTCTAAAGCCTCTAAATTTGTAAGCATTCTAGTTATATAAATTCCAAACAAGCAAGAAAGTTGCTAATGAGAACTTGTACATTTTCTAGGTGAAGGTTTCTATCTTGGCTCCCAACAATGTAATTAGAGGACATTGGTGGAGTGCTTGATGTTGGATGTCTTGTGTAAGCATTAAAAAAGACTATCCAATCAAATGGGTAGTTTGTGGACAATGGCAAAGCATGTAAGTGTGCGTGTCTTGTGTAACTATTATACACTTAAAAATAAGTGACTAATTATCTTGTGAGTATCCCTTTGATTGGAATCATATTTTCCCTTTTTCTTAAGGATTTGTTTAGCCATATTGTTATGCACTCCCCAAATCCAACATTTATGTATCAGCTTGTGTAATTCATTCCACCTATGCAGAAGGCTACCAGGAAACTTCAATAAACCTTCTAATGAACTTCATTCTCTTGACCATAATTGTGCCAAAAGATGTTCCATTGAAGGAATTTGTGATTGAAAATCTTAAAAGTCCATATTCCAAATGGTGAAAGTTACAAGGGTGCTTTTCTAATATGTTAGAGCTCTTAAAACATGAACAAAGTATATACACCTTTCTTTGCAATAAGAAGACAACCATGTTTTATCTAGACAGATAAGGTCTTTATGGACATTTGATCCAATGGGTTAAACACATCTACTTTTACATAAAGTTCCAACATGATAGCATTAGAGTTCAAGCTAGCCTTTGCATTAATAAAGAACATATGGACAAGTTTCCATTTTGACACTATGCTTATGTGATGGATCAGTTTAATCATTTTATAAATTGCAATAGAAACACTTCACAATGAGGTAACTTTGCTCAATCATTTTTGTGGGATCTAGGACCCCAAGTTCACTAGAAACCAAGGAGCAAGATCACCTCTACCCAAATGTAAGGACTCTAACTTGAAATTGTAGGAAGTCACCAACTACTTATATTAATGTCAACGAGTTGAACATTCTCCATTCCAGGGATTTGGTGGATGCTATAGTCAAGTCATTTGTAACTTTAAAAGTTGATTTGATTGATGCCCTATGGCCCAGCCTAGCCAATTCAAATCATTGATCTAAAGGATACTTTATTTAAAAGATCATTCAATTAGACACTTTCATTTTGTGGTCTAAAATTAACATCCAAGAAAGAGATTTGAGGTGAAAAGAACACTTTCAATCAAATTTCTTAGTTCTTTTTAAAATTGAATATAACTACTTCAAAATACCAAGCTCTAAATGGAGATATCTTATTGAATAAATCTTCTTGAGCAGGATATTCCAACTTTTTTGAAGGACTATTAAAGGAAAAGTGCTCATTCTTTCCATAACTATATTTAAATCAAGGTGATAGGAAAAACCCAACTTTTTTTGAAGGACTATTAAAGGAAAAGTGCTCATTCTTTCCATAACTATATTTAAATCAAGGTGATAGGAAAAACCCATTGTCCTGCTTTAAATTTTATATGACACAAACATGCTTCTAGAGTGCAAATTGTGCATGATGTACTTCTTGATCTTGTGTATGATGTACTTCTCTACTATGTACAAATTATTGGACACAATGTTCATAAAAAACATTTTGACAGTAGATACAAAAACCTTTAACTCAAAATTTTGGAGGGATTTTTGAATCAAATTGCATATGTTTGTCATTATTTATGACTAAAAATTTTGGGAAGTTAAAGGTTTTAAACATTCTTCCTTAAATTTTAGAGAGGTTTTTCAAAAAATTGACAACTCATTTACATTAAACCTCAGTTTTCCATGAACACTGGTTGGACAAAGTCACTTATCGAACTTTGAATGTAAGCAACTTGGTGACATTATCTCTATGCTTTGTAGAAATTTTCAAGTCAACCTTATTCCATGTATCAATCTCATTGCACATGCCATCCTTGTCTTCAGTGTCAACACTACTTTCTAAGAGACATTAAAAGACTAAGGACACATATACAACTTCTAGAAACTAGAAAAGGCTAATATTAGGTTGGGCTTCCAAGACTCAACTAAGTTATATTATGCTTGCAACCTGGTACTCAATATACTATCCAATCCTTAGTCATTCACCATGTCAATAAAGCTTAAAATCCTAAATCTAGTCTAGACAAGACCATGGAAATTCTAGGTTTATTGGATTTTAGGTTTGCAAGGTACCCCCAAGCCACCTAATCAAAGTTGACACATTTCATAACTCTTGTCTTGATGGTTAGAGGAGCCATGTACTATCACGATTCACCTTTGAAGTTTTGGTAAAAGAAAGAATGGTGGCAAAAGAGGTTGCAAGCATACCATGTGCAATCCAAGATGTATAATTTGTTTTCCTATGTGAGTTGGTGTGCATCCTTGATGTTGAAGTTGTTATGGCTAGGGTGTAGCACCCTTCAAGAAGATTGCATCATATCACTTGCTTAGAGGAAACCAATTATCATAAGTGATTGAAAGTTACATGCTTGCAAAAAGTGAGTTAGATATTTGTTGTGGCCTCCAAAACTAGATGTTCTTGTTATGAATCCTATCATGTGACTTTTGTGGGTGCACTTTGCCAAGTTTGTAAATCAGGAACAAATTAGCTAAACTATGCTTTTGCAAGGGCAACTTAATTCCTAGCATGGTGAAATGTGTAAGACTAGATTCTTTAAACATGGAACTAAAAACATGAGCACACACCAATGGACCGGCAATTTCTTTAGTTATTATTAACAATGTCAAATTAGAAAGATAAGACAATGTCACATAATATAAAATAGGTTTCCACCTTAAGTTTAACAAAGGTAAGTCTTCGATTACTTACATGGTATTACTTGGTTGGTTGTAAGGTAAATATTTATGTGGCATGCCCTTATTTAGGTAAGGTCATTCAATCTAATAAACAATTCTGGATATGAGTAGTTTAAAGATGTTTGGATCCTCCTTTTTTGTGGGTTCTCCAAATTTCCACTCAAATTTTCCTATTTTTGCAAGTGTAGACACTTTTGGAGCGCTGTTCCATCAAGGAAACTAGGCCCTTGCACCTAGTTTCCCCCTAATGCTTTGCGCCGCGCTGGGGGGTGGGGTGGGGTGGGGGGGCGCTGGCACTACACGCCAACTTAAGTTTCGTGCCAAACTTAAGTGAGGGAGATGGGGAATAACTCAAAAATATGAAAAAAACAAAGTATGAGAGACCCTAAAGCTATTGTTAATTTATTGCACTTCCATATCAGCAAAACAATAACATGATTTTCAATAATACAAAAGAAAGAAAAGACATATTTAAAACATATGAATACGAAAATATGAATAAAAGAAAAGCCATTTTGAAATGTAATTGTAGTATCCCAATCATAACAGAAGCAAAAAATGAAAGAAAGCATGTAATGTTCTAAATCATTCATTGAAAATAAAGCTTTCTTTTCTGCAATGGTAAAGTTGCGACATGCCCTCTGCGAGACTGTGTTGCAATACCTGAAAATGAAAGCAAAATATTTACAGAGAAAGTGAGTAAGTACTATAAAATAAAACATTTACAAAAAAAATGAGTAAGTACTACATGGGGGCATGGCACTAATATTAGTAGAGGAATCATTAGAGTTTGGATGGAGCAGTTGCAAATAATGAAACATGACAAATGTTAGAACTCCGACTTCATCTAGTCATTTGATATACATCTAGTGTGGGAGCATGATATGAAGTAATCATCTTCTGTTTGTCTAATGTAATAGCATTAGACATATCCAAAATAGAGATTTCTATATATGAAGGACAATTTCCATTGGCAATCTTTCAATTAATCTAGTCAAAGTTATATGGATTATGTCATTCGTAGCCACAATGTGTAATGCCTCTTGAATTCTTATTCAGTAAGGTGATGCACGATAATATTCAAAAACCATTTCAGCCATCTAGCAAAAAAGCACGAAAATACAAAAGATTACAAATGTTTATCAAGATTGGAATGGTGTTCTTATTTGTTCATAGGGTTTATTTTTTCCTTATAGTCCTAAAGTAAATCCCATAACATAAGAAGTTATTACACACCTTACAATTAAAAAATAAACCAAAATAGCAAATAAGAAGTTAGTACGTCTTATAATCAAAAAGCTGCTACAAGATACATGCCTCATATCGATGTTCAAAGCGATGCAAGTGTTCATTAAAAAAATTACCCCCATCATCGCTAAAAGCATTGATATAAGCGTCTCTACAAATTCGTTGCAGAGGGTGTCGCTATTAGTGCCGTAATTAGCATTGCAAAAGCGATGCAAATAGCGACGCTATTTGCGACGCGTGCAGTAAATTAGTAACTCAAATAGCGATGGTTAAAGAGGAATTTTTTTTGGTGGCAAGATAGCTAGCACCATGTGTTGTATAATATTTTGCAAAGCAATTACTTGTTGGATACGCAGTTGTTGTTAAGATGGACACAAAAAATACTTAAACCACAAGGCTAATAACTCATAAAATAAGTACAAGACTAGTGATGACAACTCATGAAATTACATGGAACCATGGAGAGGAGAGCCAAAACAAACATGAAAATCTATATGTAGATATCACAATGTGTGATTCTATACAAAGGATGAGAAGTACTTCGAAGGAGTGCTACATGGGCAGGTTTGCACATATCATAGGACCAAAAAAGAAGATGACATGCTCTCCATGAATTCGAGCGTGTGCTACAGATCCTCGCCATCTAAAAGCTCATCCCGACACAAAGGAGCGTTGAGAAGGGACTCTACAAAACGAACAACTAGACAATTAGTCCCCTATACATAATGCATCATTCAAAAAACTAGTGACTACTGATAAGAAAGGGGATTGACTTATTGGGTTGCCGCGCATGTACAATCTATTGATAAGTGTAGTGAGACTATGTCTCTTTGCATATCAAGTCTCCAAACTTGTGGGATCGCGGTTTGTGATGGAGTGCTGCAAAGAAAATAGAATAGCATTGTTAGAAACACGATTGTTAGTACAAGTGACATTCCAAATAAAAACGTGAGAAGAACCAAAATAAAACTTACAAAGTCCTCTAGATAAGTCATGTGGCTGCCACTCCCCAGATGATGCACGACCCCTAGCTCCAATCGTGCCCTCGTTGCCTCCTACTACTGTTGCTGCATCATCGTCCCCAGAGAATTTGTGGCCTCCTCCTTGAGTCTTTGCTAATCCTCTGCGTCTAGCCACTCAGGCTTTGAGGCACTATTCTTAATTGCCTTGCATGCATTTGATTGTATGTGTGTCATGTATGCACGCATACACTCCATCATCCACCTAGTGGAGAACCTCTATATATGCACGCATACACTCCATCATCCACCCAGTGGAGAACCTCTCTGCCACTGTAGGTACCAGAAACTACTCATGCAAGGACGCCACTACATAGTCCTTGCTCCCCTCATGTATATTCTTCCAATGGTCTAGAACATTGTGCCTAAATACTTGTTGGCACAACTCTCTCATGCGAGATATCACCCTCCTCTCCTCATCATTCATGATTACAGCATCTATCCTATCATTTACGAGAGGTAGTTGTACCCTATTGGGGTATGTCTAAGCTATGGCCTCTCCCACATGTGACCACACTTCTGGGCATAACCAGGAGAACCCTATATGCCTGGCATGCCTGTAGGGGTAGTATCTCTTGGAGTAGCATCCATAGGGATGCGACCTGCGAATGAAGCAAAACCCAGAGTCACGAGAGTAGATGTCCCTACAGGCATGACAAATCTTGGAGGTGACAAGTATCCACTAGATCGATGACACAGAGACACTGCATCGGTGCCTCCACAACACCCACATAAGTCATCCTCTTTGGAATTAGTATGGGAGTGAGGAGCAGCGACCCTCTTTGGAACCCCGACCGTGGGCTCACAGCATCCACATCTCCGCGGCACCCACCAAAACTACTCCCTCCATTCGGGGCTAGTCTCTAGAGCATCGACCTCATCTACTGGAGATCGAAGCATCAGAGCATGCCGAAGTAGACCTCATAGAATGGCTTGATGATGTCCATGATAGCTCCCACAATATCTCTAAATCAAACCATTTGATCTGAAGATATATGCTGTGAATATCTCCTGCAACTCCTCATCGACTCATCCTGCTCTCTATGTATTGCCAAAGGTAACCTGCACAAACAAAAAATGATATTAGCATAATCGGTATAAAGATTTAGGTAAAGCACGACAATATAACTCTTAAAAAAATGTTACTAATTAAAATGCATATACTAAAGTACCCTTAAAAGTGAATCATCAACTAATTGAGTAAGTGGATGCAAATACAACTCAGCTATGGTCCCATGTCAATCTCCTGGCACAACTCAGCACATACACTGGAAGGTCGATAGATAGGTCACCACAGAAAGAGGAGTCCACTTCATTATCAAAAAATTCTTGGCTTCCTCTCTCTTCATCTATGTTACCCGTGTGTGTCTCCCTTGCACGCTCCAAGCCCTCTTCGCCCTCCATCCTTTGCAATATCAACTCCTCCACTTGCATACTCTCCTCGCCTACGCTAGGAACATTGCTTTCATCATACACTCGTGCACTCCGAGGAGTTGACGGCACAACATACCACCATCGAGGTTGTCGAGGATTTGGATAGAAGATTACTTGTTTAATATCACATACAAGAGTGAACCAACATTTGTGATTGTTTTGTGTCGTGGAAAAATTAAAAAAATAGGTCATGCAGTTGCTCACAATGACCCGGGGTAGGGCAAACGTGTTGCACAGATCCATCCATCTTTTCTCAAAATCTATTTCTAGAAATCCAGATGGACCTCGCCGAACGGTTGTCCCAGCTCCTTCCAACACCACTTTAAACCATTGTATGTCAAATATGATCATTGAGAAGCTATGGTAATCTAGATACGATAGCATGAAATCTAGATACGATAGCAAATAAAGCCTGCGGTCACCTTCGGATTACATCCCTGTGGGAGCTTTTACTCAACCGCCAAGACCCACGGACCGCTTATTGTTTCAAGCGTTCCAAGCCGAGCACTAATGGCTACCTCTCACATAGCCGACGCGCCATCCATACCTACGGGTGTAGTGAGCTTACCTCCATGCCGTTCGAGTTACCTCCTCTTCCGCGCACTCAGGTAACTCCACGATCCAAGTGCAAGCTTCAAGCAAACTCCATCCTCAAGCTCCACGCTCCAAGCTCCATTGCCGCGAGCAAGAGAAGAGAAGAGAAGAGAAGAGAAGAAGAGAGGAGAAGATGGAGAGCTTCTCCTCCTCGGTCCCTCACCCTCACACACTCACTTCCTCACACTCTCACACTCCCTCTCTCAAGCACAAGCTCAAGCAAGCAAGAAGAAGAAGAAGAAGAAGAAGAAGAAAGCTACTTTTGGCCACACACAAGAATGAGCTTCTCATTCACTTTTCAACTTTATATACAAAACCCTAAATCCCTTTTGGGCGGTCATCCCCTTTTCCCCTTTTTACATGGCCGGCCGTAGCCTAAGCCCTTTTTCCCATTGTCCTTCTATCTTCATAGCTTCCTTTCCACCGCCCATCTACATTTACAAATTGCACAGGTGAGAACCCAACGCTCCTTGAATTAAACCATGATGCGCTTGCGCTCTTTTACAAAAGTTTTGACTTGCGCTTTTTCTTGTGCGCCTTTCTCCCTTATTTAGGACTCTTCTCCTTGTGCGTCTTTGTCTTTCTTTTCTCTTTGCCTTGGCCTTTGTCTTTGTCTTTTGCTTTAGCTTTTCTGGATTTTCCACCTTCGTTCGTTTGAGGGTTAACATTACCCCCCTCCTAGACGAGTCCATCCTTGGTTGGGCCTCAACTTTCCCCTTCTCTGGTGTGTCCTCATGGGACGTAGCTCCGACCTATTGGATAGCCTTGCTAGGTTGGTTGGTCAGATGCACCATCTCCTTGGTCACATCTTTGAGAGATTTCTCATCAAGCCTAGGCTTTAGGTGCTTTGAAAGTGCTGGAGTTGTCAAGGACACTAGTTGCGGCACCTCCTCCCTAGGTGAACTGCTAAGGACACGTTCCGCAAGGGGCATTGTCACGGCCAAGGGTTGTGACTGCTGTGATCCCTGATTGGAAGTAGTAGCAGATAATCCAGTGGGCTGGCTACTCTTGGTGGATTGCGGTGTCAAGTCCCTAGGGTAATCGAAAGTGGTCGTGTCTTTTGTTTCCATTTGAACATTCACCTGTGTAGATCGAGCATGAGTTGATCTAGTCACCTTAGGTTGCATAGGCATATCCTTGGGCTGAGAGCTACAGATGGTGTCATGTCCCACCTCTTGGACACTTGGAAGCTTAGATGGAGATGGAGATTGGGATTGAGCAGCCGCCCTTGACGACTGCTATTGTGCTTCCTGTGTCCGTTTGGCAAAAGAGGGTGTAGGAGATCTAGGACTCTTAGGTGGACTTGGCACTGACTGAATGATTTGCTCAAGGCTATTAGACGATTGTGCCATTTGTTTTGTTGAGCAATTAGCCATCTCACAAGTATGGTGCCTCTGGTGCTCCTTATCCTCTTGGGGAATCAAAGGCCCCCTGGTCGCTAGTGGCTTTCGTGTATCCTCAACGATTATATATGATATCTGCTTTTCAAGCACGCTAGGCTGAGGATCTACCCTCCGATTAGTCTCATTTGGTTTCTTGATCTCGATCGTGAGGGGCTCGGTCACTCCAATGTTTTTGACTCGAGACTTGGTCTTTTGTTTAGGTCCCCTCCTACACTTCTTTGCTCATGATACGAACTGGCCTTCAATCGACAGAGGAGGTTTAGCCAGGGGTTTTGGCACCCAAATCCATCGGTTGCCTGCATAATACCCTTGATCAAGCACAAAGCAACGCCTTGGATATCCATCGTGGCGTTGTGCTAGCTCTCCATCGATGCCTTCATCTATAATGCTTGGGCTTCTTTCAGGGTCTTCTACGATATTTGTCAGTCCAAATCCGTCCTTGGAATTGTCCCTTGACCTTCTTTTTTCACGCCTGGCCTCACTCACTATTTCTCGTTGTTCGACCTGTGCTTGTATTATTTTTTCCAACAAGTCCTTGCTCTCGTTAGTAGGCTTGACTATTACGTCAGCACCTTCCTTGCCTTTCCCTTGAGGTTTGATGAGGTCACCCTTGCTAAAGGTTGTGACTATCCTCACACCCAGTAGTGTTAGGTGTATCCTCTGTGCTACATAGTCGGCCTCACACTTGGTCGCCCTTTTGAAGGGTCTTCCTAGGAGGGTTTCTTTCCAGCAGCTAGCACTATTTGGAGGAATATAAAATAGGATAGGCAAGCTTTTCGTTTCAATTGTCGCAAGGATTTTGCACTTCCCTATGAGTGCTTGTGGATGTCCCCCATAAGGGCTAAGAGTTGCACTAGTCGGTGTGAGCTCTGGTTGGCCTAGTAGGGTCCATGATTCATAGGTCAAGATGTTAAAATCTGCTCATTCATCAATTAGAGCATCGATAGTATGCTCTCTTTTCGCAGTGAGTTTGATCCTAAGATAAGCAGGTGGCACTATGTCTTCATCTTCTGGGTCCTGGCTTGTAAATTTAAGCCTTCTGACAGATGCCCTTGAGTCCCCACTTGCATGACCAGACGTGGATTCTCCACCAATGTCTTGGGTTGTCTGTGCAGTGTTGCTCAAGGTACAGCTCTCGTCAAGAGTGTCATGTCTAGTCATCTTCGCATTGATAGCTTGATGATGTTGCATTCTGCTTTGACTAGACGTAGTTTGAACACAGTGTACATGTGTTCTTGTGGTGTTGCCTCTTTGCCCTGGATGGCTAGATTGGCCCGTTGAGGTTCTAGGGTCTCTGTTTCTCTCTGTTCGGGTATGGGCTTTTGGTTGCTCTTTTACAAGTGAGGATCCATGCTCGTGTAGAGCCATTACTACACCAGGGTCTAATTTGGAGGACCTATCATAGCGCGCGTTTTCTCTCCAATCTACTTGGGGGAGGTACGGAGGGGGCAAAGCCCCCTCTGCGGGGGTCCGGGGGGGCAGTCCCCCCCAGCCTGTAGGGTTGTTACGGTAAAAGCCATGCACAATTTGGAGGACTATTTATAGCCAAATTTTGAACTACGTGCTCTAAATTTTAGCCCAGTGATGGATCTGTGATGTGCCTTTAGCTCTACGTAGCCTTTGGGGTCAATCTTGGGATTTAGATGTGTCAAAATTTGTGTTCTATATACCTGTCCAATTTTGACAGTTTTCTATCCGATTCTCAGATGTCCGATTTTCAGAAGTCCAATTATCAGAATCGGATGTTCGATTCTGGGTGGTCCGATCGGCCCAATGGTCCAATTTTGGTCACGTCCGATTCTGGGAGTCGGATCGAAAAAGTGGTCCGATTTTCGGAGTGGTCCGATTCTGGGAATCGGATCGGACAGGGTGGTCCGATTGCCTCGATCGGATAGGATGGTCCGAGTCTGAGTGTCCGAGTGGTCCGATTTCCAAAATCAGACGGGTTGGTCCGAGTGGTCCAATCGGACAGGATGGTCCGATCGGACGGTTGTCCGAGCGTCCGATTATGGACTGGTCTGATTCTGGGACTCGAACGGCGGTCCGCGAGTTGTGCGCGATGCCTCTAGGTCAACATCTACTTCACCGAATCATCCAGCGCCTTCCAAATATGTACAAAATACTACAGGGAAATGCCAGACATGCCTGAAATCACTATGGTGCTCGAATCAAACGATACTCCAAGGATCTGTGCTCCTATTTCCCTGTTTTAGCCTATTATACAACAACAAAAAACCCTACTGTTTGCTTCTTTTTCTTTGTTTTTTCCTATCCTAAATGCATACAAATCACAAAGCAATCACCTACACTACTCCAACATGCTTTTTCAAATCCAAAAAACCAAAAACCTACTTGCTAAGGAGATCGAATACCTATCTACCTCAAGCACCGGTTCGGGAAAAACCCTACTCTAATGCTGGATTCGAAGCGCGAAATCGCTCAAGGCTTGAATCTGTTGGTCCCGGCAACGGAACCAAAATGTGGGAGCTTTTACTCAACCGCCAAGACCCATGGACCGCTTATTGTTTCAAGCGTTCCAAGCCGAGCACTAATGGCTACCTCTCACATAGCCGACGCGCCATCCATACCTACAGGTGTAGTGAGCTTACCTCCATGCCGTTCGAGTTACCTCCTCTTCCGTGCACTCGGGTAACTCCACGATCCAAGTGCAAGCTTCAAGCAAGCTCCATCCTCAAGCTCCACGCTCCAAGCTCCATTGCCGCGAGCAAGAGAAGAGAAGAGAAGAGAAGAGAAGAAGAGAGGAGAAGATGGAGAGCTTCTCCTCCTCGGTCCCTCACCCTCACACACTCACTCCCTCACACTCTCACACTCCCTCTCTCAAGCACAAGCTCAAGCAAGCAAGAAGAAGAAGAAGAAGAAGAAGAAGAAGAAAGCTACTTTTGGCCACACACAAGAATGAGCTTCTCATTCACTTTTCAACTTTATATACAAAACCCTAAATCCCTTTTGGGCGGTCATCCCCTTTTCCCCTTTTTACATGGCCGGCCGTAGCATCCCCTTTTTACATGGCCGGCCGTAGCCTAAGCTCTTTTCCCCATTGTCCTTCTATCTTCCTAGCTTCCTTTCCACCGCCCATCTACATTTACAAATTGCACGGGTGAGAGCCCGGCGCTCCTTGAAT
The DNA here is from genome assembly GCF_053477565.2 of Lygodium microphyllum. Lineage (NCBI taxonomy): Eukaryota > Viridiplantae > Streptophyta > Polypodiopsida > Schizaeales > Lygodiaceae > Lygodium > Lygodium microphyllum. The sequence goes on from NC_141163.1 coordinate 76,605,318, forward strand.
TAAACCATGATGCGCTTGTGCTCTTTTACAAAAGTTTTGACTTGCGCTTTTTCTTGTGCGCCTTTCTCCTATATTTAGGACTCTTCTCCTTGTGCGTCTTTGTCTTCCGTTTCTCTTTGCCTTGGCCTTTGCCTTTGTCTTCTGCTTTAGCTTTTCTGGATTTTCCACCTTCATTTGTTTGAGGGTTAACAATCCCCTCGAGAATTTCCACTCCTCGGTAGAGACCTCTATCCCTTCACAAGAAGTTGTGATCAAAGCTCCATGTGACCACCACATTGACATAAACCATGACATCTCCTCCATGCCCTCAGGATATTGAATTGGTCAATGGCGTGTACTAGGTCAAAATTCCAATCGTGCTTCTTCTTGGTCTTTTCTGGCTTGCTTGTACACCTAGGAGCCACTTCTCCATGGATGCATGATGCAATATACAAAAATGATTCACTTTCTCCTTCATGGCAATATCCATCCTTTTTCTACTCCATTTTCAATCACCACATCTTTGGTCAGTCTATCATTGTCCTTTAGCGACCATAGCATACAGTTGTTTGAATCCACTATCTGTAGCCACTTAGAAATATGCACTAATGCCTTCGACACTAACCAACCTTCAACCATGCTACCTTCTGACCAAGCTCATTGTATCACAAAGCCCTTCATGGTTTTCATGAAGTGCTCCAAGAAGAACATCCATCGCGTTGTCGTGCCACTATGCGGGCACAGTGTGAAAAACTCTGGAGTGCATTATCATCTGACTTTCTTATTGATCAAGAGAGTCAATGTGATCTAAGTACTTAGTGCTAGTGTCTGTGGCATAGATGGTCCAAAAATACTAGATTTTTGGATAATTTTAGCCTATTTTTGATATTATTTATTATAAAAAAATCCTAAAAGGTTAGGAAAGCTTCTAGATTAGGATGGCATGCAAAAAGCAAGTTGCTTTTTTAGCTAGTTATGTGATTGATCACAATTGACAGCCAGAAAACAACACTTCAAACTAGAAGAAGAAGGAGTGAATTGGGAGATCTTGGAATATGTGTCTTGGTGTCCTAGGGTTTTACCTCCCTTTTGAAGCCAACGGAGCCATTCGATTTGGGTTCTAGGAAGCAGAGAAGAAGCTATTATTTTGATGCATGTTTTTGGTCTACGAAGGAGCTCCAAGAGATCTAATGCCTAGAGATTGCTTCTGACTAGTGCCAGACAAAGGATTTCAGGTTATGTCAATACATATTGATTCAATTCATTGTGCTTTGTCTTTATCGTGTTTACCTCTTATCTATTCTTTTTCTTCTCTTCCATCTCCTATCTCTACTTCCTTCTATATCTGATCCCCGATGGATACGACCTTTCAACTAAAACCCCTTTAACATTGGTGAACCCGAAAGGTCATCAAAAGAAGGAAAGACAAGATGGGAGAACCTTCGAGCACAATTTCCAATGATGTTTTACAATAGTTGGTGCAGAATATGAATATGCTTATGTAGGTACAACAACAACTACAGGTGATGTAGGCTTTTGCTCAAACACAAACTGTTGTGATGAATGCTCTGCAAGCAGTTGCATGAGATGAAGTTGTTCAATGACAGGAATGTATCTGCATACGTACATACCTATGCTCAAAAGATGGAATTCTTTGGAGTGGCTCAACTTGCATGGAGCCAATATTTTGTTCAGATCACTGTACATGAACTGAAAGCATGAATTATTGAATTATACATGTAAGATGCTGACTAGGTAGCTTTCAAGAAGACACGTAGGAAATAATTTTACATTAAAGATACCAGTTTGATTATGCACAAGACTTTTCAGGAATGGGTTTTACAACCCAATAAAGGTCTTGTGGCTACATAATTGTTAAGAGAGTTTGAAAGTCGATTTGATCAATTAGATCTTGCTAAACAACAAGCTCTTGCAAGTCAAAAAATTGAATTGTTTCTACAAGCAGCAGATCCTGAGCTTTAAGAGAAGCTTGATGATTTGCTAGAGGATCAGACTATAGAGATAGGTCTTAAAACAAAGTGGAGACATGTCAAGGAAGCTGTTACTACACTTGTGAAAAAGCATAGAAGAAGAGAAAGATTGCATGTCTCTAGCTTGCCCACTATTGCGGGAAAAACAGTTGATATATCTGGTAAGCCACCCATTTCTGTGGCTAATCCTATGGTTGTAGCTGGTGTTCCCAATGTTAGGGAGAAATATGTATTAGATGAATTGGTCAAAGGCATGCATGAGCTTCAGTTGAAGGTTGTAAAATTGGATAAGAAAGAACAAGAGGAAAGAGGATGGCAGCAGCCCCTAAACCCGGAAAAAGATGTATGTGGTGTGATACTTTGCAGCATGAAAGGAAGGATTGTGCTTCTTATTAGGAGGCCTTGGCACAACAGCTTATCTTTTGGAAAGATGGCAAGATCCATGCACAAGAAACAGGATTTTCTCTTGCTTTGAATTTTGGAAAGGGAGGTATGTAGAAGTTATTGGAAGACTTGGTTGTTCGAAATGCTTATGTGACTGTACATGCTTCTACTTTTGGTCTACAGTTGGATAGAATGCATACATGCTGAAATATGGACACATGCTTTGCATGCAATTGAAAAGAGAAAAGCTATTGATAGTGAAATGTTTCATGCAGGGCAAGAAATTCGTGACATAACTGGCTGGGAATTATCGGTAGATAAATGTTTAGAAAAAGGACAAAACATAGATGTACTTGTGGAAGAGAAACAGAAGAGAGATGAATATAATGTAGGGATATCTAAGGAAGTGACAAGAACAAGTGTGGATTTGTCTAAAGTTGCGAATGAGCCACCTCCCGAGCATGTTATGGAAGAGGTTGGGCAAGTAAAGCTATTGATAGTGAAATGTTTCATGCAGGGCAAGAAATTCGTGACATAACTGGCTGGGAATTATTGGTAGATAAATGTTTAGAAACAGGACAAAACACAGATGTACTTGTGGAAGAGAAACAGAGGAGAGATGAAGATAATGTAGGGATATCTAAGGAAGTGACAAGAACAAGTGTGGATTTGTCTAAAGTTGCAAATGAGCCACCTCTCGAGCATGTTATGGAAGAGGTTGGGCATTAGAAAAAACAAGATAGCAAGCAAGAGGGCAAACAACAGAGATATAAGTTGCAATATGAGACAGACATAGATGCCTTGGAAGATCCTGTACTGGAAGATTCAACCATTGCACCTATAGATTTTCTTAATGCATCTGAAGAGGTTTGTGAAGATCATGTTTTACTTGATGTAGGGACTCAAACAGAGATTGTGACTTGTTGGATGCATATGATTTGTAGGATAAAGTTATCGTTTATGAGACGGTTCATGAGCTTGAGGATATGCCTTTACAAGATGTTAGATGTAATACTTCACAGCAATTGGAAAATGTTTCAGATGCTTTGTCAGAGGCCTTGATAGGCAATTCAAAGATGCTTCAAGATATGGATTGCTTCACTATTTTTGGTAATGGTTGGATGCAAGTGAGGCTCAGTTTATGTTTGTTGAGGTACACAATTGTCTGTATAAGCAGATTTCTATGTGCTAGACTTGTCAAGAATTGCGTGGTGGGGGGACTTGCTCAAGATGCTGCGCCGAACACACATAGAATGCACAAGGAGAAGCTCACTCAAGAGACAAGAAGAGAGATGGAGGCCAAAACGTTTTCTTGCTGGTTTCTTCTTCTTCTTCCACACTCTTTACAATGTACACAAAGTATAGATAAGATACAACATAAAGAAAAGTGGCCTACTAAGTCAAACAATGCATAATCGACTACACTAGTTGACTGGCGCAATAACTATGCCAACTGTAAATATATGTAACAACCTGAATATAATAAGTAATGAGTCAGTGGCCATGTGAGAGTCATAATGAGCACCAACGTGCTAAGTGTAGATGTGTGGACCCATCTAACCAGGCGGTCCATCATCAATGTCCACATGTGTTGAGCTTGTCATCTCAACACTCCCCCTCAAGCTCAACTGTATCTTTGCAACTCCAAGTAAGCTTCGAAACTTTTGAAGCTTCTCTGTACCCAATGCCTTCGTGAAAATGTCAGCTATCTGATCCTGTGTGCTGACATACACCAAGTCAATCTCACCTTCTAGTACCTTCTCTCTCACAAAGTGGTAGTGTACCTCAATATGTTTTGTCCTCACATGGAACATAGGGTTCCTAGCCAACTGTATACTGCTCATGTTGTCACAAAAAATGACAACTGGACCTTCCATCTGCACATCCAAATCAGCCATTAACTTTTGTAGCCATACTACCTCACATGCTACAACAACAGCACCTCTATACTCGGCCTTTGTACTCGACAAAGCAATTGTAGATTGCTTTTTGCTGCTCCAAGCAACTGCTGCACTACCAAGAGAGAACATGTATCTGGTAGATCTTCTATTAGACATACTACCAGCCCAATCTGCATCTGTGTATCCAAATACCTGTACATCTGTACCTGCCTCATAGAAAAGTCCATAATGTAATGTGGACTTCACATATCTCAATATGCGTCTGACTGCATCCAAATGTGGCTTTCTAGGTACTTGCATAAACTGACTCACAAGACCAACAGCGTAGCTCAAGTCTGGCCTTGTAATGGTCATGTAGATCAAACTCCCCACTATCCTCTTGAGCATAGTAGGGTCTTCCATCTCATCCCCAACATCAGCACTCAACTTTACATTATGCTCCAATGGGACTGAAAGTGGTTTGCATGTTGTCATACCATACTTGGACAACATATCCAAGCCATATTGTCTTTGGGAGAGCTATATACCATCATCACATCTAATCACCTCAATGCCAAGGAAGTATCTTAGCTCACCTAAATCCTTCATCTCAAACTTCTTCTTAAAAAAATCCTTGACTTCAGCAATCCCACTATCACTATCACCTGTAATAATCAAGTCGTCCACATAGATGACTATGATGACCAAACCTGCATCTCCCTTTCTCACATAAAGTGAGTGATCAGCATCATAAACATAAAAGCCAATATTGACAAGATACTCTCTGATCTTGTCAGACCATGCTCTAGGTGCTTGCTTGAGTCCATAGAGCGCCTTCTTCAACCTGCACACATACATGGGATGCTCTAAATCTTCATAACCTGATGGCTGATCCATATACACTTCTTCCTGCAAATCACCATGCAAGAAGGCATTATTTACATCCATGTGCTGCAACCTCCAACCTTTGGCTACTGCCAAAGCAATCACACATCTAACAGTTGCCATCCTAGCAACTGGATTGAAGGTTTCATCATACTCTATGCCATATGTCTGCTCATAGCCTTTTGCAACCAGCCTAGCTTTGTACCTACTAATAGAACCATCTGCATTGTGCTTAATCTTATAAACCCACTTACATCCAATAGCTTTCTTGCCCTTTGGCAATGATACTAGATCCCAAGTCTTATTGGCCTCTAATGCAACCATCTCCTCATCCATTGCTGCATCCCAATGAGTATGACCAACAGCATCCTCAAAACAAGTGGGCTCAACATCCTCAACTAGTTTCACCATATAATCATAATGGTGAGCTGCATAACCTTCAAAACCAAATCTTTTAATAGGGTATCTGACCCTGCTAGATCTGCGTACCACCAGATCACTCAACGGAGTCTTTGCATTGACGCGTGCTCTCTGCACACCTGGAGTCCTCACTGAAGGAATAGCAAGCCCATTATCCAAGCTCTCTGAGCCATTGGAGTCCATCAAGAACTACATCAATGCCATCTGACACTTTATTCTTTCCTTTGTCTTTACCTGTAGTGCTACTAGATGCACCTGAAGATGTAGAGCTACTCCTTAGTCTCCCAGACCAAGGATTACCAGATAATGTCTCTAGTCCACTAAGAGTCCGTGATTCTTGCTTTTCAGCTTGCACATGAGTGACATGATCATGATCATCATCATCCAATGCATCACCACTAGATGCATACCAACTGCTCATTTCATCAAAGATGACATCCCTGCTCACTCTGAATTACATGTGACAGGGTTATAACAGCGATACCCTTTCTGCTCTAAAGAGTATCCAATAAAGACACACTTTTCAGCCTTTGGATCCAGTTTCTTCCGCAACTCATCTGGCACATGAACATACGCAATGCAGCCAAACACTTTCAAGTGCGATACATCCGGCTTCTTGCCAGTAAAGCATTCTTCAGGAGTCATACCATGAACTGCAGCTGTGGGAGTTCTGTTCATAATATAAACAGCAGTATGAACGGCCTCAGACCAAAAATGCTTAGGCATATTCTTTTCAGCCATCAAGGCACGTGCAACTTCTGCAATATGCCTGTTTTTCCTTTCTGCAATCCCATTTTGCTGTAGGGTATACCTGCATGTGAACTGTCTCTTTATCCCATGAGACCTCAGAAAATCACTGAACTCATTCGAGAGGTACTCTTCCCCTCCATCTGACCTCAAGCACTTTACTTTCAAGCCTGTTTCTCTTTCAATTGCAGCCTTGAAAGTTCTAAAGTGCTCAACTGCTTCACTCTTTTCCTTCATAAAATATACCCACAGCTTTCTAGAACAATCATCAATGAATGTGACAAAGTATGAACTGCCTTCAAGAGATACATTTTGTGTAGGCCCCCAAATGTCTGTATGCACAACACCAAGGATATTTTTGCTTACATCTCTGTCATGTGAAAAGGGTTGTCTTACCTGCTTACCAAACTAACATGCTTCGCATACCTTATGAAATTTTGCAACTCTAAATGTAGGCAAACCTGTAACCAACCCTTTGGACTGCATTAATTTCAGCCTTTGTACATTTGCATATCCAATGCGTTTGTGCCAAATTTCAATGTATGCAACAACACCTTTTCCTTTAGCATACATAGCAACATTCATAGTAGGAATTCCAGCATCCACAGTAAACATATGTCCAACTCTATTTCCCTTTGCAACTAACCTATACTTGTCATTGAAGTCTTCTACAAAGCAGCCCTTTGCATTAAATCTGACTTGCAGCCCTTGCTCTACCATTTGACTGACTGACACCAAGTTCTTTGTAATAGATGGCACATGTAATACATCTGAAAGACTCTTTGTCTTACCATCATGCAAGGACAAGGGAACTTTTCCAATGTGTGAAATTGGATGGCATGAATCATCACCCGTCTGCACATAACCTGCATTTTGCAAATCCTGCATCTCTCCAAACCATTCTGCATGGCTGGTCATATGATTGGATGCACCTGAATCAACATACCAAACATCATCATGTGCTCCCTTTCCTGTAACAGCATTCAGCATATGCTGCATAACAAATAGACGTTCATTTTTGTCTTCATTCTGTCGTGAAGACAATGCATAATTTCCTTGCTGCAACTTACCACTGCGAATATCATCTTTCTTAGCATAACATTGGGCTGCAATATGACCTGTTTTGCCACAGTAGTGACACACAATACCAGAGTTGTTAGAGCCTCTGTTTTGCCATCCACCTCTTCCTCTAAAGCTCCCCCTGCCTCTAAAGTTACCACGACCTCCTAAAACCTGCATATCTCCAAATTGCTGATTCAATCTGTTTTGCTGGTTGTCACTACCACATCATGTACCACGACCTCTTGAGGAGAACCTGCCACGTCCCCTTCCTGAACTGGAGTAGAAAGCCTGGACCTGTTCACCACTTCTTTCAGATGTCTCACTTTGCATGTTGATCTCTTCAGTGGATCATAAGGGAGACCAACTCATCGAAATCTAGAAATGGCTTTCTGACATATATGAAAGTTACAAAAGACTTCCAAGCCTTTTCATTGTTAAGTCCACCCAAGGTAGACAACAGCAAATCATCATCATCGGGCATTGCATCAATCGCTGCCAATGCATCTGCAATGCTCCTTACCTTCAGTGCATACTCATTGATAGACATCTTCCCTTTCTTCAATGTATTCAACTCTTGCTTGAGTTGAATCTTTCGTGCCTTTGTATTTACAGAAAATATACTTTCAAGTATGGTCCAAGCTACATATGAATTCTCTGCATTTCTAATATGTCCCAGCATATTATTATCAATTACTGTAGACAACCAATACATGAACTTTTTATCTTTTGCATTCCATTCCTTCCGTGCCTTTGTCTCTTCTACAGTTGGAGGATTACTCACCTCCGGCTCCTTTTCTTCACCTGAAACAAACTCGTAGAGGCCTTTTCCAATAAGGAAGTTTGTGACATGGAACTTCCATGAAGGGTAGTTGTTCTTGTCGAGCTTCTCAATGATGGGGCTTCCACTGTTCTCTGCCATTATCACAAAATTAATACCAACAGCAAGCAAATTTTCTGCAACCCTTGACCTGTAGTGCACAACAATACATCAAACAGTCTTTTTCACTGTCTACTCAACAATACATGCAATCTGCAAACCAGTTTGCAGATAAACCTTGTGTTTACTCACTGGTAAACACCTTTGAACTTACAGATCTGAAATCTGTAACCTGTGCACCTACTTTCGGTCAATATAGTCGAAGTCACAATGTACCTTGAAACTACTGTCTGCAACCTTGCGGCTCTAAAACGGGGCCTTAAACGGCCTTAGATGCCCAAAATAACTGCGGTTAACCCAAAAGGGCTTATTTGCAGAATACACAGTGCTCTTCGTGCACACCAAATCTCACTGCAATCTGAGATTTTTGCTCGACCTTGCTTCTAGTGCCTCCACAGGCACTATCCAAGAGAGAAAGTGGAAGAATGGGAGACCTCCTTACCCGTGGCTTGCTTGCTCGAACCTTGCTTCTTCTCCTTCACTTCAGCCTTCGAAATCAGCCTCTCTCAGTGGCGCGGCTCTGATACCAATTCAAGAATCGCATGGTGGGGGGACTTGCTCAAGATGCTGCGTCGAACACACACAGAATGCACAAGGAGAAGCTCACTCAAGAGACAAGAAGAGAGATGGAGGCCAAAACGTTTTCTTGCTGGTTTCTTCTTCTTCTTCCACACTCTTTACAATGTACACAAAGTATAGATAAGATACAACATAAAGGAAAGTGGCCTACTAAGTCAAACAATGCATAACCGACTACACTAGTTGACTGGTGCTATAACTATGTCAGCTGTAAATAGGTGTAACAACCTGAATATAATAAGTAATGAGTCAATGGCCATGTGAGAGTCATAATGACCACCAACGTGCTAAGTGTAGACGTGTGGACCCATCTAACCAGGCAGTCCATTATCAATGTCCGCATGTGTTGAGCTTGTAATCTCAACAAGACTTTGAAAGAGTAGGCATGTTGCTATGTATTTGTTGATAGGTTCATTGGTAGCATGTATATGGAGATTCAACAGCCTCTAGTATATGATGCACACCCAAGGCCTTATGACCCTAGAGGGGGTACTAAATATAGCTCAAGAGTTATGCAGATGTTGAGTATTTTGATCTATGATCTAGGGGGATGCTTTCTTATATGCATGATAAGCGGCAAGTTGACATTATGGGTGTTTGATCCAAGTGGTGCATCTGTGGCACATACCAAAGAATGTGTAGATTTAGAGGGGGTGGATGTCGTGTCACTATGTGGACACAATGTGAAAAACTCTGGAGTGCATCATCATCCAACTTTCTTATTGATCAAGAGAGCCAATGCTATCATAGTCATTAGTGCTAGTGTCCGTGGCATAGATAGTTCAAAAATACTAGATTTTTGAACAATTTTAGTCCGTGTTTTATATTATTTATTGTAAAAAATCCCAAAATTTTAGGAAAGCTTCTAGATTAGGATGGCATACAAAAAGCAAGTTACTTTTTAAGCCAGTTTTGGGGGATTTTCATAAAAAAGGAAGAGCGCGTCGCGATTGCAGTTCATAGGCTAAAAATTGCACTTTGAATTGTAAGAGGGTTTGCAGGACAGGGGCCTAGTTTTTCTCTCTGTGTGGCTCACACAGTGAACCATTTGGACAAGATTTGAGCTGGGGGTGCCTTAGGTGATGGGCTTTCATTTCCCTATGATCGTGATCATGGTGCATAGGAGGAGATTCATCTCAATACGACCAAGTGCCTGTGCAAACAAGACTGCAATCACGTTTTTCAGCAATACTGGGCATATACTCCACCAACATCAACAAACTGAAGTGCCACAGAGAAGATTTGGAAGTAGGGGAACAATTCTTTAGAAAGAAGCACTGAGAATATTGCCTGTAGAGTGAGATATGAAAGCTCCAAGCAGGGTAGGTGCAGGCTGGCTATGGTTGCCACAAGGTGGAAGTTGAAGATGAAGTCATCAGGTACCACTGAGTTGAATTGAGGCTGAGAGAGACTGAGAGAGTAAAGAGAAAAGTTGAGTTGAGCTTAGGCCATGCCCGACTGGGCTCTGATACCATGTAAAGAATGTCGGATCTAGAGCATGGCTATGGAGGTTTAAAGAGGAAGAGTGAGCTCATGAGATAACATATATCAAGACCAAATGCCACACACGTGAATTAGGTTCCAAGATGGAAGCTTGGACTCATAAACACAATCTTGTGTAGTGGATTGACAATGACATAGACACTTTGCTGGAAGTACAAAAGTACTATGACATTGCATACAAAAGTTCCCACCACTGTGCTAATGGGATTCTATATCTTGAGCCCACACTGCTCCATACAAAGAGGCTAAGCTGAGTGTGATTGCTAATATCTCAACAATTACAAAGAAAAACAAAAAAAATAATGGAAGAAAACACAAAAGCAAAGCAAGAAGAGGCAATGTACCTACCACAAAGACTCGAGGATGAATTATTTTCTGCCTCCTCTTCGCAATATCCCTTCTTTCTCCCTTGCACACTTCTCCCTCTTCTTTGCGTACAATGGCGGCGGTGTGAGGAGCTCTCCTTCTCTCTCTTGCCCTCTTCCTCTCTCTCTTCCTCTCAAGGCGACAAACTCTCTCACTCTCTCTTTCCATCTCTCTTGAAAATGTTTGCAATAAATGCCACTTTTGGGTTTTTGCCCCCTTTTTTTTCTCGGTCCGACATCGCTATTTGCATCACAATTAAGTCGCTAAGCCTCACTATCAACGCTGTAGTTAGTATCGCTAAGCATCGCTATCTCCATCACTATTAACGTCGCCAATTATTTTAGCAACGTAGATAGTGACACAATTTGTGACACAAATAGTGATGCCGCTATTTTGCATCGCAAACTGGTGTCGTTATGTCCCCATTCCCTTGTAGTGAGTAAATCCTAAGAACAATGAAAGAAAAAAATTAATCTTAAAAAATCACTAATTTAAAAGTAATTGTGCACAATAATTTGTACATACTTTATTTTTAAAATAAAAAATAAAAATTTAGGATATTTTTATCAAAATTAAAATATTATTTAAGAAAGTTAATACACCTTACAATCCAAATATGAATCCAAAGAACAATCAAGGAAATAAAGAAGTATGACTCAAAAAAATGAACCAAATCAAATAATAGATTTTTTTTTGGTATGCTTCAATATTTTTTGCAAAACTTTTTTATACAACAATATTGCTGGTAGCATTCACCATATTCTCTCTTTCATTAAGTAGAACTTTCAAATAGTTTGGTGACTTTACTCTTGAAAATGCAACATACAGTTGACCATGAGTAAAGACTAGGATTTTCAAATACAAACCTAAAAATGATAGTGTTTGTCTTTGAGATTTGTTAATCATCATTGCAAATGCTAAATGAATAGGGACCTACAAACATTTCATTGAGAAAGGAAGTTCTAATGTTTTTAGGATAAAATTCAGTCTATGAATAAATAATATGTCCCCAACATTAGTGCTTGTTATTATCTTTGCCTCAATGACATTGTTGTTAAATGCCTTGCATATAAGCCTAGTACCATTGCACAAACATTTTGGAGGATTCAAATATTTGAGCAACATTATTGGAGCATTTATCTTCATTAGCAAAACATGAGGAGGAATACCACCACCAAGGTCAAGGGAATTAAGATATTTGACACTATATAGGAAGGTGTTTTCTTCTATCTTATCAACCGAATCAACACTATAGTATTGTTTAACCTCACACGGTATCAATTACAATGTATGGTTATTCAAAATTTCTACATCATTGTTTCAAAGTGCAAGAATGTCACGATCACTAAAGAATGATTGATAATCATGTATGCAATGCACATTTTGATAAACAAATTGTATTAAGTCCTGCATCAATCCTCCCTTCAATATCATTGTAGATTGAATCTATAACATGTTATTACCATATAATAGATCTTTTCCATCTCCGATACCTTGCAATCATGCAACAAAATGGTCATAATTCATATTCACTTGCATATTTTGTGTAAGTTTCAACACCTTGATTTTTTGCCACAAATTGGAGTAGCATAGAGTCACACCAACAATATTATCACGGTTACCCTTAATCACAATAGGCAAAAATTGCCTAAAATCTCCACCCAACAAAACAACCTTTCCACCAAATGTCTTATCGCAATGCATAATATCCTTGAGAGTTCTATCAAATGCTTCAAAATTGTAATGATGCATCATCAAAGCTTCATCCCACAAAATAAGAATTGTCTTTCTTAGCAATGTTGCAAGGCCACTTTGAATAGGTATATTGCACGTAGAGTTGTTGTCTACTTGCAATGGTATTTTGAATTTTGAATGGGTTGTGTGACCATGTGGCAAAAGTAAGGCTGCAATACCTGACGATGCTGTAGCTATGGCAATGCAACCTTGATTATGGAGCCTTGCAAGCACACATTTGTACATAAACATTTTTCTTGAACCTCGCGGGCCATCCAACAAAAAAGTTGTGTCCAAACCAATCTCAATAGCATTCATTATCACTAGGAAGGCATTTCTTTGTCAATCATTTTGAGCATACATTCCACATGTGAGAATATTCTATCTTCTTCAACTCTATTATAAATTTGTTCATCAAGGATGTAAGAATTTGAATGGACATGCATTCTTAGAGTAGGTAGTCCATGATAATTAGTTAAAGTATGATCATGTTCATGCAAAAGCCCTTTAATATGCTTCAAAGCTTCATTACTGGTGATATCTTGTAGGAAAATTGATTGATGATCCATATGCAATGCCTTAAAGGAAGTGGACCCCCTTCATTCAATGTGAAGAGGAAGCACAAGTAGTATTTCTCTCCACACATAGGAGCCATGAAATATATTCTTCCACGTATATTTCCTTGCTTTCTTTTTGTCCATCTTTTTTTTTTCACATGCCAACAAACCCAATACATCGAAAAGTCTTGATATAAAACTAGCCTAAGAATGTAGGCAATTGCAAGTAAAACACTTTGTGAGAGTAGTTTTTTGCGCATTTTCATTTTGTATCACATCTTCAATGTTATAAGTGTAATGAAAAGTAACATTATTTTCTCCAAGCAAATGTATCTGCAATCACTAAATATCATGTTTCTCATCATGAAGTGTATATTCAAATATCTACCAATACACTTTAAGAGTAGAAACATATTGTGCATCTAAGTGCCTCTCACTTTCATCATTATCCATCATACAATTTCTATTAGATGTTGAAGCATGCATGCTGTACATCTAATAGTTGCACGATCATGGCCCTTGTAAATGTACTTATACAAACACTTTACTACAACAATTGTTGAGCATACCTCTACATTTATATGAGTGTTGTACTTGAAACTTGTAAGGACTGTAGTGTACTATCCATTGATTGTCTAAGTTGTTACCCTTCGCAATATGCTTCCTCCCATCATTTAGTTGCCTATACATAGGATAACCATCCTTATCAACTGTAGTTTCATGGATGAACTTATTTGGATAGCCCTTTGTACATCTACCATCGATCATGCAAGGACTTTTTGCATTGAAAGCTCCACATGGACCATGTATATTGCATTTAGTAATAGTCTTGTATAAAGATGAAAATCTCTGTTTGTCAGGAAGCTTTGCACATACAAATTTGTCATAATGTTGTGATTCCAAGGGCTTAAATCATGGTTCTATTATCAACAATGTGTGTGAATGAGGCAAGCCCCTCTTTTCAATTTCTATAATAGATACATATCCAACAACTTTCCCAAATAGTTTCTTCTTGATTAACGTTTCCATCATATTCCTATGTTTCTCATGAAAAACTCACGCAGTCAAATTTTGGCAATCATATGAAGATTGTCAAGGCAACAAAGCATTTGTAATTTCTTGCCACTTAGGATTGCATGTCATGATGATAAATAAATTAGGCTTCCCTTTACTACGTACAATTGCCATAGCATCTTGATACAACTGGTACATGAACCTAGGTCCACCTGTGAATGAGGATGGTAACACTATTCTCTTGCCCACATAAACTCCATTAATGCTATTATCATTTCCATCCATTACATTCATCATATCAGCCAATCCCCTGTACATTTTAGTTTGCAAAGCTGCTTGATTACAATGACACCAAGCCAATCTACAATTCTCAATACTACAATAAGTATCAACAAGGAAATTGCTATAGCAAGCGACCACCATGCAAGAGACATGCATTGGTGCCATCACAAATTTGAAGTCGATAAGCATAGTACTGCAATTGAGTAATATGATCTTTATTTTGTGAGACTTTTAATATCTACACGAGGATCCACATAGCTATAAGAAACTCAAATATACCATCCGTCCTCTCCATTTGGAAAGAGAAGTACATACAACAAAGACATATAGGCCTTATGTAAGTTAGACATAGTAATCAAACGCCCTTGCCTAGTGCAAACCTGAATGCTGCAATATTCAAGATTATTATCATCACCTTGTCCATGCATAATTGCCATAAATTCACTCTTTGTGGCGACATAATACTGTCTAGAAGTGCATCAATTCTCAAAGATTGTCATTCTTATTTCAATAGAAGGATTGGCTTGCAAATTGGTACCCACCGCTCTAAATATTTGAACGTAAACATTGTGGTCATGCATCATTTTTTGAAGCCCCTCCAATAAGTCTAGACACAACCTCCATGTGATTTGATAACTCATGTTCGGTATCATAAATATAAAGTTACGCAAACTTTGGCATTTGATCTCCATTCTCATGGCAATAGGGAACCTATGCAATGATGTATTGAACCATGAACCCGAAAAGTATAGCCACTTCCATATTGAGGCAAAAGCTCATCAATTTTGGCACCCATCGAAATGAAATCCAAAGTGCTATTGTATGCATGTTAGTTTTTTTAAAACCCTACACTTTGTGGATGTGAGCCATCTAATCAACTACACAAAGGTTGTGGAGGTTGTTGCAGGGGGGAGAAAAAAGCACTTTTCCTACCCTACATCAATGTTTTCTAGTTGGAATAGAATGCAAAATTCTTGTTTTAGAGTGCCAAAGCTTCGCCATGCAATGCTCACAAACCTCAAAAAGCATACCAATAGTATGCACACTTGGTTGTTGAAAGAGCAAAACAATTGTTGATGGATGATTTTTCATTTCATGAAGGATAGAACAAAATCCAAAATTTTGAGGAAGAAACACAGGAGGATTAATATTGAGATGCACTTTTTCAATCTCAATATTTGTATTGTTTAAGTTTAGATTGCATTGGTGACCAATTGCAGGCGTCAATACTTCCACATGCATGAATTCATGGAGGACATAGTTTTGTTGCACACTATTTGTATTTTCTTGACGATGGATAACACTATATCGATCTACATTCATTACTTGTTTGTTGAGCATATTGTAATTGCCCTCTGACTCTTGCTGCATGCCTATGCTCAACCCTAGTGGCATTAAGCACTTACAAGCATGCATTTAGGCCATCACATGGATAATTTCTATTTGGATTGTCTTGTAGATGCAACACTCCTAGTATGCAAACACTTATATTGCTTCTATTTGTCTCATCTTGTTGGTCACTGAGCATACTAGATGTCGATATCGGATATTGCATTGTATTCATGTCTATCTCTTGTGGCATTAGCCACTTGTAAGTGTGCATTTAACCCAATTCTTGGATCAGTTCTATTTGGATTGTCTTGTTGATATGGCACTCCTACTATTTGAATACTTATACTGCTTTTATATGTCTCATCTTGCTTGATACCAAGGAAAGCAACTGTTGACATCGGATATTGCATTGCATTGTATTCGTGTCCATCTCTTAAACGGCGATGCAACTGTTGTAATTGTGTTCTAACCCTTATGGCGTGCTTATGCTCACCTCAAGTAACACTGAGATTATGCTTACGCACATCCAATATATGATTGGTACTCATAGAACATACTGGGAGCACCATTATAGTGGACAACCTAAAATAACAAAACATATTGATATCAATTTTGGAACAATAAAAAAATCATCTAATGGCGCCATTGTCTAAGAGCACATCAATCTAAAATAATGGAGTCTCTTCAAAGGCAACAAAAAACTCGAAGAGATAATATATCAAAGTGTTTAAATAGATTTCAAGATGAACTTATGCAATGATTTGTTAGGGGTAACTATGAAAAAAATCTATCGAGACAAACTGTCAAAGAGTTAGCTTGCACATTGAATATGATATTCATATTTTGTGAGCAATAAACTCAAAAAATATGAATATCACATGAATATTAAATATAAAAAGCATAAAAACAAATATATCTATATATTGTAAGTGTAAATAAAAGAGTGTGTATGTGCGCATGCGTGCATGCATATGTGTACATATATGTGCATATTTATTCATCATAAGCCAAGATTAAGCAACCATGGTACATGAAAATGAAAGATTAAATACATTGCAAAAAAGGGCGATGATGATTTATCACCATACATGAAAAAAAAAGAAAGAAAGCAAAAAATGAATTATATGATTGGAATATTGAGAGTACATCTAAGTGGGGCCAAAAAATCTAAGAAATATGATTGGAATACCGAGAGTACTTATTGGAAGGAAGAGCGAGATGATATATACATCATAGATAATGTATGAAATTTTTTGAGAATAAATGCAACACAATCAGCACAACCATACCCCAACAATTATTGATCACATTAGCAATTCTTGACTTTCTATAAAAGTTTCAAATCTTTTTACATGATTGTTCATCAAAATGAAGAGGAGGATTACAAATGTTTGCTAAACTATTGCATTGAGGATGAAGCCATGCTACGATTCATTTAGGTTAACATGGCTGAAAATCTATTGAGATTTTAAATGAGGCAACCTATGTATCAAGAGAATCACTATTTGTTTCACACAAATTGACATATGTACGAGCCAACAGCTCGAATACGCCAAGTTCATAGAGTTTCTCCAAATGATATCTAGAATTTTTAGTTGGCCAACATTTTTGAATGTTCTCACACATCTCTCCTATATATCCCCTTATTTCTTCGATCTCACTCCACAAACATGCTATATCAGCCAACTTGCTATCATCCTTCTCTTGCTACGTTTGTTCAACCCACCAAATGATCATCAAAGCTCTTTGAAAAAGAGATTAAAGCACTTTTTTTTTGGTCAAAGTCTTTAATCTCATACCAATGGCATCTAAGTGGTGTAAGATCTTGAAGGATCCAACAGAATTATGATATCCTCTAATATATTTGAGAGCACGGCCAATTGATTTCTTTCTAGTCATATCCTTCATTTTGTGCACATTTATCTGATCATTAGGAGTGCCAAGTACAATATAATGGATAGAGCCATTGTCTCTCACACCAGATAACTCAACATGCTCCATGCTGCGCAAAATGTATGTTGGCACATTTAAACACAAAAAATTGATAGTAAGGAAGTCGCATGATGAGTAGTGTTAAAACATATAATTGTAACCATGATATTTTCACTTGAATTTTTAGAAACATCCTCAAGATATATCTTGAGAGGGTAAGAGAGCCACTTGAAATACACTAAAGTTTGTTTGCACACATTCAGTTTTATATACATACACATATCTAATAGACATCACCAATAATATGAAAATATATCAATATATTTAAGCATGCATCAATATACACGTGTACATTAAACCAAAAACCATATACATTGTTAAAGCATTATGCACACATCAAAATGCATGCATTGATTAAAGCATTGTTATACACTAACACAATACTCGTGATGAGAGAGAGATAATACATTTAATAAACATTGTTCCCACACAATAACATAAATATATAGTTAAGTTTTCATTTGAACACACATCTAATTTAGAGCATGAAGAAACTTTAAATTGTATATTAAAATCTTTTTAAAATATTTTTATTATTAGACAAAAAATTTAAGAAATACATATTTTATTATTGCATCAAATATAAACATATGAAAATATAAATACATATAAGCATACACCAATATACACACATACATTAAATAAATAAATAAACAAGTAAATATACATATACATATTATATTATAAACATGTTCAAGCATCGATATACACCCATACACTACTCATGAGAGAGAAGTGATATAATATAAGCATTGATATATACATCCACCTTTAATAAAAATCATTAAAAGTATAAACATGTCCCTTTAATATATATATCATTAAAACATTAAAATATATTAATTTTCCCATGCATAAAAGTAAACATACACCTACATTTTCACACACACACACACACACACACACACACACACACACACACACACACACACACACACACACACACACACACACACACACACACACACACACACACACACACACACACACACACACACACACACACACACACACACACACACACACACACACACACACACACACACACACACACACACACACACACACACACCACACACACACACACACACACACACACACACACACACACACACACACACATAAAGATTTCAATAAATACTATGTTCTCGTGCTTTAAAAGAAACACATTGTTTTCTAAAAATGTAATAAAATTTTTAACTTTTGAACATTTGCAAATCACACACACACAGAGGTAGTGTTGATGATGAAATCAAAAGCATGATAATTGCATGGAAGAATGAAAATAATATTAGAGAAACATTTGAAAGCATTAAATAGTATACAAAAGAAAATTAAGAAAAAAGAGAGATCATGCAAAATGTAAAATAAGGAGAGAGATGCTAACCTTGAAAAGTTGCATAGACGAAGATATCAAAAGTGCACAAACTACATAAAGACCACATTAAGACAAATTTAATGTTAGAGAGACAAAACATCCTTTAACATATTAACCAATCTAACACACTTTCTCCTTTGTATTCATAGGATGAATGAATATTATTTTTTGTGATATTTAAACATGTATTTTTCATACACACATCCAATAGACATGATTGATAACATGAAAATATATTAATATATTTAAGCATGCATTAATATATACACATACATTAAACCAAAAACCATATACATCGTCAAAGCATTATGCACACGTCAATATGCACGCATTGATTAAAGCATTGATATACACCGATACAATATTCATGATGAGAGAGAGAATGCATTTAATAACCATTGTTCCCACATGATAAACATAAACATAAAGTTAAGTTTCCATTTGAACACACATCTAATTTAGAGCATGAAGACACTTTTAGCTCTATATTAAAATATTTTAATTTTTTTATTATTAGATAAAAATTTAAGAAATATATATTTTATTATTACATCAAATATAAATATATAAAAATATAAATATAAATAAATAAATAAATAAACATAAATATAAATATAAATATAAATATATATAAGCACACATAGATTTAAGAATCGATATACATCCATACACTACTCGTGAGAGAGAAATGGTATAATATAAGCATTGATATACACCCCCTTCAATAAACATAATTGAAAGTATACTCACATCCCTTTAATATATACATCATTAAAGCATTAAAATATATTAATGTTTCTACACATAAAAGTAAACATATATTTACATTTCTATTCAAACACAAATTAAAGTATATATAAGATTTGAATAAATACTATGTTCTCAAGCTTTAAAAGAAACACATTGTTTCCTAAAAATATGATAAAATTGTTGAACTTTGAACTTTCGTATATAACACACACACACACACACACACACACACACACACACACACACACACACACACACACACACACACACACACACACACACACACACACACACACACACACACACACACACACACACACACACACACACACACACACACACACACACACACACACACACACACACACACACACACACACACACACACACACACACACACACACACACACACACACACACCAGAAAAGTAGTGTTGATAATGAAATCAAAAGCATAATAACTGCATGGACAAATGAAAATAATGTTAGAGAAATATTTGAAAGCATTAAATAGTATACAAAATAAAGTGAAGGAAAAAGAAAGATAATGTAAAATGTAAAATAAGGAGAGAGACGCGAACCTTGAAAAGTTGCGTAGATGAAGATATCAAAAGTCCACAAACTACATAAAACCGCATTGAGACAAATTTAATGTTAGGAGACTAAAGACAAAACATCCTTTAACATATTAACCAATCTAACACACTTTCTCCTTTGTATTCATAGAATGTAAGAATATTAATTTTTGTGATATTTAAACATGTAATGTTCATAATCTATCGATTCTAACACACATGACTAATAGTTTTTCTTGTTATGCAACATTAAACACCCATGATAAGAAGCCAAATTATTAAAGTTTTTCTTTAGTAAAGGTAGTCACATAATAACACACATTAATACAACATGTTCACACAAATGGTTATTTGTTTTTTTTTTCCCCGGGGGGGGGGGGGGGGAGGGTGTGATGTGTCTCCATCGTTTGTTTGGTGGGGTTGGGTGGCATCACATTGGCAGGGTTGGGGGAGGGGGGCAAAGAGAGAGAGAGAGAGAGAGAGAGAGAGAGAGAGAGAGAGAGAGAGAGAGAGAGAGAGAGAGAGAGAGAGAGAGAGAGAGAGAGAGAGAGAGAGAGAGAGAGAGAGAGAGAGAGAGAGAGAGAGAGAGAGAGAGAGAGAGAGAGAGAGAGAGAGAGAGAGAGAGAGAGAGTGTGTGTGTGTGTGTGTGTGTCTCAAAGTTTAACCTTCACTATAGTCACTTGAAAGGACGATTGTATTGAAGGGTCTCAAATATATATGTGCACCTCCTCAGTTGTCACATAGGTCGGCACATAATTTGAGGAAGGCCCAAGGAAATATATACGCGCATATCCTCACATAGGTTGGCATGCAGTTTGAGGAGGAGGGGCGAGGAGATGGCACAATTCAAGGAGACGGAGGTTGCAGTTCAAGGAGGAGGGGTGAGGAGGCATTGCACAGTTGGATGCCACGTGCCAAGTGCCAGTCCAAGGGAGGAACGAGGTCATAGCTTGAGGAGGAGGGGTGAGGAGGCGTCGCACAGGGGGATGCCACGTGGTGACTTTTGGGGGGGCTCCTAGAGATGACACATTGCCCCCCTAGAACTTCTATTGAAAAGACTAGCTTTTAAGGTTGACTTCTAATAGGATGGCCCACTAGTGACTATGGTCTATGCTTTATGGAAAATTGGGCTTGGGAGGCTCAAATTTTGATTTATTCAAGGGCTACCTCCTTGAAGAGATTAATGATAGAAGACGACATTTGAGCATTGGGTTTCAAGTGTTTAGAAGTTGTGTCTTTAGGTTCTTTAGGAATCCAAAAATCTCAAGTTGTTTAATGAATAGTTTCAATCTTTAGCTTGGCCTATGAGTACAAGCAAAAAATTTTGGTGGTTGGAGAATAATCACTAACTCTAAATGTAGTCATCTAGAGAAAGAATGATTTTTGGCCTTGTTATCATTTTATTTTTTTATATTTATCCATTTCACTCTTCATTTGGTATTCTTTTTGTAGAGAGCTTATCCATTTAGTGCTCTTACATGTTTAGCTCTTATTTTGGTTTATTTCTTGTTTGCCTACTTTTTCCATGAAAAGATATGAAGATATTACATATTAAAGTGAAAGAAGAAAAGGTAAATGCAAAATCTTTTAACATTGGAAGCTTAACCATGAATTGAGGTGATGACTTAGCAAAATCCAACCCTGCTAGGCTTTGAATGTACTCACACTACTAAAAAATCTAGGACAAGGAGTAGGAAAACTCTAGAAATTGCATATACTTTAGGGACATACCGATTTCTTCCAGTGTTAACTTGAATGCATCATTCTATATTTGTAGATTTTTGATTTGTTCTTTGAGTGCTTCCACATATATTTTTTCTTTTAAGATGTCAATCTTGAGCATAGACATCTCATTGTTAGTTTTCTTCAAGCTTATCAAATATATTATCCAAAGTCTTTTCTCTATCCACCCTTTCCTTAGGTAGTTTCTCTTGTGTATTAGCAAGTGTAGTTGTGGCCTTCTTAGTTTTTACAAAGGCCTCTTGAAGTGCATATTTGAAGCTATATGATTCCTCTTGCACCTTGGTTAGTTCGTTAAGGCTCTCTCTTAGTTCTATACAAGTTTTGACAATCTTTGCTTTCCCTACAGGGTGCTCCCTTTTTTTAATGCTTATCTTATTTGCTACCATTTCTTTTTGTTTGACTTTCCCTTTCCCCTTGCTTGCTTCTTATGGGCTTGTTCCTCGATAGTCGATGGTGAGTCTAGTTCTTCTTCAATCCTTTGCTTGACGAGTTTGGTTCATCAAGCACCAAACTCGATAAATAAAAGTGGTCTTTGTGTCAAGTAGAGTCATTAGAATGAGATTTTGACTGAGCATTCACAAGTTGGCAATATTGCAGAATGCCCTTAGGGCTTGACATCATTAGGCTCTTGATTGAAATTCATTTCAAGCTCTTTTTGCATGACTACTACTGGGGTACTGTGTAGGCTATCTCATCCTATTGTGTATAATTTTTGATAGTGATCATTTCTACAAGTAAAAGCTTTTATATTTTTCTATGATGTCCAAAGCAGTTTGAGGATCAATGGTAGGTCTAGTGGTTGCCCGAAAATTCAAATCTTGAAACCCAAAACTCGAGAAAAGGTGGTAAGTCTCTTTTTAATGGAAATTCAAATCTTTTTTGACATTTCATGATGCAAATCTTGTTCATATGCGATGAAAATTTGTTTGATGCTTGATTGCAATATCTTTGAGGGCTGTGTAACATAAATTTAGAATCCGAGTTCATAATTATGAGTTATTAATTTTCAAAAATCTAAAAAGTGTATTTTAAAAGGAGAATTGATGTTTTTCATTATTTTGGGTAATCAAATCTTGTTCATGTGGGATAAAATTAAATGTCAAGATTATTAGAGTGTGACTTAATCTTTTGACTTATACATAATTATAAATATGCACGTTGTCATGCCACTGACACGGACATAGTGCAAAAAACCCTAGAGTGCATCATCATCCACCTTTGTACATCAACCTCTCTACCTTGTTGAGATGCTGAGCAATGAGCCACCCCTTTCTTCTCTCCATGCTGTCACCATCGAGGGGGTTGAATACCTATTCATGCAAGATGTGTTGGAGATTTTGGAGATAAAAGAAGAAGAACTATACTGTATCATGGTGCATGATGCACCGGTTGATTTTATAGATTTATGTATAGGATGTCTCACCATATGTGGATGAGGTAGCTTGATATGATGGCATGAGCATCGATGACATCTTTGCCATTGTGAGTATCCAAAAGCAAATTAAGGATGCAGTGCTAGAGTATGACATCTCCGACCACGATTTTGAGTGCTTATAGGAAAGCCTTTTTGGTCCTCCACCTGACTACACAATACCTTCCTAGGAGAGAGATGAGGATGGTCTAATTGCAGGAGCAGACCTGGATGCTCCATTATAGAGGTAGATAGATGATGCCGAGAGAAGGTAATGTTTTTGGTTTTGAGCACAACTTCAACCATAGGGCCTCCAGGGCATACAAACCCACATCATGAAATCTACAGATTTAGGTCCCCCTTACATGAAAACCTGCGAAGATAGCTCCTCTCCAGGGGTTTGATTTTGGTCAAATTTCATGATGTGGGTCCCTAATGCCCTGGAGGCCTTAATGGATGAAGTTGCCTTGAAAACTGAAGTATATATCTTTAATATTGCATGAATAGTGAGTATGATACTGAATTTATGTGATGCATGACATTATCTATATAGATGAGTTTTCATCTAGGCAAGATGGTCGATCTAGTGGCCAAGGAAGGGTACATGACTCCTCATTGAAAGAGTATATTGACCAGCTTGTCAGCGACATAGTAGTATTTCATAAGATATGTTCTCCTACTTTTGCTGAGAACTTCCTGAAGCTGAGGGCATTGACGAAGGCTAGCCCCTTCATTAAGACCATCCCAATCAACTCTAGCTTGGAGAAAGTAGTGTTGCTTCGACGTTCAAAGCTACTCTACTTGTTTACAAGTACTAGGTTTGGCCCACTTTTCTCCATGGTGTCCTGTGATATGGTTGTTGGAGTTGAAGACCCCACTATCATTGGGCAGGAACTTTTGGGGTAAAATGTATAGTTGCCTATGATAAAGAGCAACTCTGACCATGGGAAGCCTAGCTCCAAGAAGCCTAGGATAGATTAGATGTAATTACTACCTAATGATGTTTCTTTTGCAATGTAATGCAGTTTGTAATCTTCTCTTGTATTAATAAAAATCGATGTTGTTGGATCTACGTGCAATGTAGTTTGTGATACGTGTCATTCATTATTGTTTGTATTTGAATGTAATGCTTATTTATCAGATTTATATGTAACATAATTCGTTATTTAAATTCATTACAGAGGATCCGATACAATCAGGGTTTTACAAAATCATTTCAAAAGCTAGATTCCATAGATGCTTCACTAGTAAACCCCTATTGTTACTGCTCTTCGCCAAGATTGTCCCTCTATCGCCAAAAGAATCTCACTATCCATAGATCCATGTCATCACTGAAGGTGACCCTCCTTGCATGCACTGCTGCATCGATCGAGTCTTTGAACAAGTCAATGAGGAAGGCTTCAACAACTTCCTATAGTGCAAGGAGAGCCTGGGTAGTCCACTGATCAGGTCAATCCACACTTGAACTATCGGGGAAGTGCCTCCTGCTATTTCTAATTAGTATTTTATTTGTCTCCTACACCACCGTTTGGAATGTAGCCTTTGGTATTAAGAGGTGTATGCTCTTCTGATCATGGTAGATCTCTCGGAGGGCCATTGTGTCTGGCTTCCATCGATGCTTGCGATGGTAGTGTGGTGGTGGTGGTGGAGCAGGGGGAGGTTGCCTCTGTGCGGGAGTTCTTGGGCGAAATCTTCGAGCCGCTTGCTTGGTGCATGCCATGTCTTCCAGGAGTGAGAACTTGAAACACAAAACTCAAATGGGTAAAATGAGGTGAAACTTTCAACTTATAGGCAAACTTTTTTAAAATCCATACACTTGAATTAATGTATCTAGATTTTATAAAAAATACAACCAGTGATCAAATTGACTTGAAACTTTACATGTGGACTCTTCTAGGACACATCAACCACAAAAAAAAAAGATCCCATCAAAAGTATCTGGGACACCTGATCAAAGGCTCGCGTGTGGGGTCTTGAATCTGGGAAATCAAGGCTCCACACACGAGCCTCCGGGCAGGTGTCCCAGAGACTTCTGATGGGGCCAATTTTTTAGTTTTCATAAGCTCTTATGATGCCTAGCACATGGGTGAAGTTTCACCAGATTTGAATTTATAAAATTGATGATTGCATCTTTTTTTGGAAAATGCATTAACTGGATTATACTTCACTGAGAACAAAAAAAATCACCAAGTGTGCATACCTGTGTATTAAATGTATTTTCAACCAAACTACGTGCGACATTGGAAACTTAAAAATTCACAAAATACAAATCATGGGCAAAATGAAATATCATATATTGGATATAATATTGCCAAACCATAAAATACAGTAAAGATATAGTGCATCAGCCCAAGTACAAATGTTCACCAACATGTGCATGTTTGCACATAAAATTTATCCTCTATGAATCTACTTGAAAAATTGGAAACTTAAAAATTTACACAATGCAAGTCATGGGAAAAATAGAATATCATGTATCAGATATAGTATTACAAAACCACAAAATACATAATAGATAATACATCGCACCAAGTACAACTAAAGCTAGGCAAATTTTAGCTCTGTTTTAAAGGCCATTGCAATTAAATATTTGAAGGTCTATTGGAAGGATAACCAAAAACTAAGCTCCATAAGATCTACAACAAAACCTAAGCGAAACATAGATCCATTTACAAGGTAGCTTCTCAAAGCATGTTGTTGACATTAAGATTAAATGCATCCATGTTGTTGTGAATCCTACGAACAAGAATCAAATCTATGGGCTTAATAGTGATACATCAGGCATGAATGGCTAGAAGTTGATCATCACTCATGAGATCAATCAAGTAGCTTTTAGCTGCCTCTTGGAGAGCAAGCAAGGCTTGGCTTGACCATCGCCCCATGTTAATCCCAATGCAAGATGGGAAGAAAATGTAATAATATGGAATAATGCAGAAAAAGGTAGTAAGCCAAGGAATAGAAGAGGAGGTGCTAAAAACACAATGGTGATAACAAAAGTCAAGTCAAGGGCAAAGGTGCATTTTATAATGCAAAGGCGCCACTAAAATTTTGTAAAAGAGCGCCAAGCTCCCTCCTGTGTGAGTTGTAAAACATAGACAGGCATAGGTGAAGGGATAAGGTAACTAGAAGCGAATAGAAAAATAGGACCTTGGCAAGATGCCTAGTCATGTAAAAAAGGGGATGGGTGCCCAAGGGATTTAGGGCTTGTATATAAACTCAAAAAGTGAATGAGAAGCACATTCTTTGGTGTGTGGCTAAAGTGGTCTCTTCTTCTCTCCTTCTTGCTTACTTGTGTGTGCTTGAGAGAGGGAGTGTGAGAGTGTGAGGCTGAGAGACTGCGGTGGAGAAGCTCTCCATCATCTCCTCTCTTCCTCTTCTCTTCTCTTATCTCACGCATAGCTATGGATGATGGAGCTCAAAGGAGGAGGCTTGAGGTTGCTTGAGATTGCATCTCGAATTTGGAGCTACCAGTTTGCTTGAGGGAGGAAGCTACTCATTCAGGCATCAAGGTAAGCTCACTACACCCCCCTAGGATCGAAGGCACATTGTCTAAGTGAGAGATAGCCATTTGTGCTCTCTTGGAATGCTTGAAGCAATAAGCGGTCCCTGGGTCTTGGCGGTTGAGGGTGAGCTCCCACTTCATTTTGGTTTTGTTGCCGGGACCAACAAATTCAAGCTTGAGCACTTGCGCGCTTGAGATCGAGCATCGAAGTAGGGTTTCATCCCTGAATCAATACTTGATATAGGTAGGATATTTGGGGTTTTGATCTTCAAAACAAGTAAGTATTTTGGGTTTTTAATGAGTTGACAAGTAGGATAAATCATTTTAGTATTTGAATTTTGATTTTTGTTGCATTTAGAGTAGGATAGGATCAAGAAATCGAAGCAACTTGCTTTAGGGTTGCTACTATAAAACATGCCCAAACAGGGCACAACCAGGGGAAAAATAGAGAAAAAGGAGTACTTAAATGTGTTAATGCCACAAGGGGAGACATTAGAGAGGTCAAGGCTAAGTGAGGCAAGGGTTTAAGATCCTAGAAAGCAAGGGTGAAGCTCATTTTCACCTACAGCAGTGAGAGAGAGAGCTTGAGAGAGAGAGATAGACCTAAAGCTCCCAACGAATTGATTCTCTTCCATAGGCGTTTTTTGCACATACCAGGTATATACAAACCTTGCCCCTTGTCTACTCTTACTTTCTAGAAGTTTGTGTGGCTTGGCATGCCCAAAATTGTTGCCATCAATTAGATTTTAGACTTGACTGGAACGGAATCAGACGTGATTGACAGAGTCCAATTCCCAAAATTAGACTCAAAGTGTCCCATTCCAGATAATTGGATGGTCCAATTTTGCGAATTAGACCACTCGGACACCACCCAACCCGTCCAATCAAACACATAGCCCATCCGATCCACAAATCGAACAATCGAACTCACGCAAATCGGACGACTTGGGAACCGAATGGCAGATCTGAATCGGACCGGACCATCGACCACTTGGGACCACCTGGGAATTGGATTAAAAGATTGGACGAGATAGAATCAGACGATCCTCACTCGTATGTCCGATTATTTTGAGGGTCGGACACTACACAATCGGGCATAGCAGAATCGTACCAAAATTCGGATAGCAGAAAAAAATTGACTAATCTAGTGAATCCCTGCCACTCTCTAGGTCCAAAGCAACCCTGAAATAGCATGTGTGGTCTCCTTCCCCTCTCCTTTAGGCCCTATGGTCTTTAGCTTTGTAGCCTACGTGGAGTGTTGGCTTGTTGTGTGCCCTAGTGTACCTTCAGTGTGCCCCAATGTGCCTTCAATGTTCCCAGTGTCAGTGAATTACTCTGGAACCATGCTACCTCAAATGCCACCATAGACCTCAAATACACTGGTAGTATTTTACTTCATCTGTTATCTCTATTCTGTTGGCTAAGTGTATTAGTGTATGAGTACTCATTATTTGAATGCCCTCAAAGAAATCCTACCTCTACCACGTACTATGCTTGACACCCACTAGCACCAATACAAATATTTTAGACGTAGAAACTGTAGTTCAAATTTCAAATCTCATCTTCAACAAATATCATAGCATTCAACCTTTGATTTGATCAAAGATAGCATGCATATATTTGTTGCTTAATCATTGTGGTTAATGATAGAATAGTGTAAGTGAAACATTAATTTGGAAGGAAAAATTAATGTCATTATGCTTCAACCCCCCTTCAATCATTGCATCAAATGTGCAACAAGGAGGATTATGTTGTCTTATTTAATATTGGAATGAACGTAACATTGGACATCAAGTTTTTAGCTCTTCCAAAGACCATATACTTCATTAGTGAGGATGGGTCTAATCTCTCTGCATTCATAGGGAGCCAGATGAAGTTGATGGACAATGTGATAATTCATGGGTGAAGAATGTGTTTGATAGTTGTTCTATAATTGTTAGCTATCTATGTTATTTTATTCAATGCTACACTCACTATGTGATTTTTTTCAAGCATGCAAGTGGCTATGCTGTGCATTTAGCTCCACTATAGACATCATCCTTGCATACAAGTACATGAAGTACTTGTTTTGTTAAAAATTCATTCATTTTCTTGGACTCAAAAAATACATGTGATTCTTGGAAATTTCATGCAATATAATGCCCTTAAAGAAGTCCTACCTTCACATAGTCATAAAATTGTTTGTGACTATGACCTTGTCATTTAATGCACTATACTCATATAGAATGTGACAAGTCCATGGCCAATTTTTTGAGTAATTCATTATGTTGTGTCTTCATAGATTTCATTATAAATGAAAGCATGGGTGTAGTTCATTGCACTCTTTAAGGAAAGTTGCAAGTTGCATTACTTAGGCTTTCAACTCCTAAAGCTCCACGCAACCTTAGTTGCGAGTCCTACTTTTGGTCTTGTTCATCTTAGAGTTACACTTGTACAATCATGATCATCACATTGGTAACATTCCCCTATAAGAATGTTTCCTCCAAATGATCATTTTACTCCTTTAGATCTTCTTGGATCTTGGCTCTCAACATTAGTAGCATCCCTCTTTAAGAAAGTTTCCTCCAAATGATTAGTTAACTCCTTTAGGTCTTCTTGGATGTTGGTGCACTTGGTGGATTGAGGAGGTAGAGAGAGACTGGATTGTAAGGTCCACTTTTTTTATGGTGAGGAGAAATAGTCATTTTTCTACTAGTAGAGAGACTAGCTTGCTTCAACTCTATGAAAGCTTGAAGCAAGTATAAGTCAAAGAGGAAGTCACACACACCTAGACATGTGCCAATAGACCTATGCATGTGCACACAACTCGTGTACACATACACAACACCCCCCCTGTGCATAGGCACATAGACACATGCACACTATCATAGACTAAGATAGCCAAAACCTATCACATCCTCGCACCCAAATATCCATACATCCTTGCACGTGCATGTACACATGCACATGCGCACATGTACATAGACCCCCACACATAGACACATGCACATGTACATAGACCCATGCACATAGTCGCTTGCACATAGGCCAACATACATGCACATAGCATGTGCATGTAGACGTGCATACAAACACATAAACACATGCACTTGCACATAGACACATGCATGTGCACACGTGCACGTGCACACCAACCCTTGCATTTGCACAATAACATGTGCACATAAACTATTGCACATGCAAATGTGAACATAAACTATCGCATATGCATATGTGCACACACACACAACTTCTTGCACCTACGACCCTTACACACATGCTCACTTGCACATATTCTCCCATACATGCACGTACACATATGCACATGCAGATACGTCATTGCACATAGGCATTGGCACTTAGGACATTGCATAATACCCTTGCACACATGTACATACATAGTACCTCTACATGTAGACCCATGCATGCACATGTAACCTCGTGCATGTGCACACATCTGTGTGCATAGCTCCATGCACACATGCACATGGACCATTGCATAGGCACACAATAGTCATGTCCATGCACAACAATCTTGCACATGGACACATTTACATGTACATGTGCACAATACACATTTACATGTACATGTGCACAATACACATTGCAGTCACACATACATACACCCACACTCACATAATTATATGTTAGCCTCATGCATGCACATTGCATCCATAGAGCACTACATGGTGCATTGTGCATACACATACACGCACAACACCCCTACATGCACCCTTACATCCTAGCTACACACACTATTGCATTTACATCATCTTAGTGCCCACAAAACCTAGTACCCTCTCATCACATGAATGCCTAAACCTCTAACCAAGCACGCTACACCTGGTGCACTCACTCTACCCTTAGGTGCATTCATAACACACTAGAATACTTGTGTGCATTTGAGTGCACATAAGCACATGAGTACATGTGCACTACATTAGTGCACAGTACGTGCTAGTACACCTCCTTGCACATAGGACCCATTCACACGTACTCACATAGTGCGCTGGCATACTAACTATACCTAGTGCATCAGTGCACTATGGACTCACTTAGGTGTACCCCATGCATTATACATTGCACATGAACATTGACACCTCATTATTACACCCATTGAGGCACATCGTACACACTAAAGGGGCCCTTGTGAATGTATTAGGACAGATTAAGCTTTTGCCATCGCTCACACCTGCATACACTAGTGCACTAGTTCAGTACATCTTAGGAGCTCATGAGCACACACATACATGAAAGCAACACGACTAGTGCACTTACATGTGCCAGCACCCCCTTGGAGATGTGCGCATATGTTTGTAACTACTATATACACACTTAGGCACATCCCATGTTAGTACAGGCACAAGTGCATCAACATTTAGCTGCACCTTAGGCACCTAGCACACCCATGCACTAAACACCTTAGCATTGCACCATAAGTTAGTGCACATTTTCCCCTTAGAATGGATTATATGATTTCTCATACTCACAGTTTCATAGTACACCTAATTTCCCGATACACCTAGGGTGCACACACATTATGGCCATGTGTGTTGCACTAACATAAGTTCCCTTCCATCTTAGGCACACATACATGTGCAATCATACCTTTGTGCGCATAAGTGTTGCACTCACATACACCCATTCCACTACTAGGTTAAACCTACCTTGTAGTACACCATGCACTCACATTAGGTACTCACACTCACATGTGTGCAAGCTCTTGTAGTAGCTCATGTTGTATCTAGAGTATGAGCACGTAAATAGTACACTTTTTGCACTATCCATAAACTCACAGCTAGATCATACACTACCATTCGCCCATCATATGCCGCACAAATCACAAGTAACTCGCATTTACCTTGCATTGTAGGTTACACACACATACACATTGCACGAAAGGCACCATCCTTGCTTATCCCTACAGTCCATTAGGATTAAACTTCTAGTGCACACATCTCCTAACCTAAACATCTTTTGATGTGCCCTTAGGGCAATACCTTAATGTGCAAATACGTAACACAAGTATGCAATGTTCAAGGCACATGTACACTAGAGTAGCACAATAGTCCATTGCATATGCCTTGCACATTAATGCACCACCATCTCCTCTTGCACACATCATATATAGACACACAATCTCATACCTATAGGCAGCTCCTTAATGCACTTTCATCACATATGAGCTTATACCTAGCCCACACACTCCAACATTGGTAGTTGCACACACATGCTAACCCATGCATCCATCATAGGATCCATCTACACATTCACCTTGCATCTCACATCCACACACATATAGGTCTAGGGCATATAGGTTACATCTCACTAGTGCACATGTGAACATTGTTGTGTAGGTGAGCTATGTAGGTGAGCTCTAAGGCATAGACACTAAACCAAAAGTGGGAATACAAGGACACAAGGAAATAAAAAGTTGAAATACAAGGAGCCAGAGAGATTGGAAGCTCAAGAGCCAAGAAAGTAAAAGGTACTACAATCATTGACATCATTGTTGACTTATGGATAGCTTACTTAAAAGGGCTACAAGTTGTTTTGAGCATTCACAAATGTTTGCAATGAAGGAAAGCCAACTTGCACACTATATAGTTGCACATAATTAAAATCAAGAAAAGGTGAAGTCTTTACTTATGATAGTCAACATGTAACCAAAACCTAGGACTTCCAACTCTCTTCTTCTATTTTGCTCCATGTTAAGAACATAAACCCTTGTGCTAGCAAAAATTATAGGACTATTTCCTAGTGATCATGAATTCTTCTCAATACACTATGAAATTAGACCTCTCCATAATGACCCCAAAATCCATAAAGCTAAATGACCATGGTACAAACCGGCTATTAGATATCACGGGAGGTGAGAGGATCAAGTGTTCTAATACTACCATAGCTAAATCCACCAATGTTCTTGACATAGAACAAGGAACCCTTAATTCTTTAGATGACCAAAACTTGGAAAGGGAATATGTGTTTAGAAATGCCAAACTTCTTCTCCATCTCCGTAATAAGACAACCCAAGTGCAATGCAAAATGCAAAATGAAAAATATATGTGATCGATTCAGGGATACAATACAAACCGAAGATGCTACAGAATCATCTCATGACTTACCCTATAGATCACCCATCCCACAGCCTTATAAGCCTAAAGCTTATAATAATTTCTATCAATTAGGCCGTGACAACTACTGCTTCGCAATTGTCTTGAATGTTGGGCACCCTCCTATAGCAATTCTCACATGCATGTTAGGCTTGTTATCTCCACTCACATGGTTAGGGCTATCACCATTGACCTGGAAGATGATGAGCCAATTCCACATACCTACCTTAGGGTCAAATTAGTTGTAGGATGAGAGCACATCACTAAAGCTCTCATTGATGAATGAGCCGATTACAATATCCTCACCTTTGATGCTTTGACTTACATGGGACAACTTGAGCTTCTGTCGACTAATGCTATAGTCAATCCTTACAAAGGATCATTGTACTCTCTCTTAGGCAAATACAAAATTATAATGACCCTCGAGAGACTAAGAGTTTGACAGCTATGTTCTATGTGCTTTCCAATACAGAGGATGTTAGGAAAGGAAATTCTACTTGGACAACCTGTCAAGCATGCCACAAGGTGTGATGTGGACTACCAAGCACATTGAATACACCTAACCCTACTTGGCATCAAGATAATCACAAATTTGGGTAGAAGCAGCCTTATTGATTGTGCATAGGAAGGCCAAGCAAACTATTGCTGAGAGCCATCAACTTCAAAAGAGGGATCAAGGTGCCATTCACATTGTGCCACTCCAGTTGAGAAGGAATGCTTGAAGAAGGAGAAACTAGAGTCATCTAGGGAAGATAAGTAGCCACCAGAGGCCGTGAGACTTGCCCTCTTAGGAGTCCAAAATCTCCTAAATCATTTTCAACCAAGAAAAAAGAAGAAGCTTGGCTATGACAGAGAAGAAGATTTCTTGTGTGTCTTACTCACCTCCCAACCAAATATACCCTCTTCCCACCTTCTAATTGGGTCTCTAGGGCCTATTTTCATGGTGCACCTGACCGGTGTTCCCAAATAGACAAGTCATGGCCAATTTAGTAAGATATCTGAGGGTATCCCCCGAGCTTCGGACCTTGGCACTTCTTGCCCTTGTCCGGGACACACTAATTAATGGCCATCTTGGGCTACTTGCCCGATCGAAGGTTATTATGTCTAACATTCTCTCCCCCTTTCAAAAATCATTGTCCTCAATGATTAGTGATGGAAAGTGTCGTCGAATCAGAGCTTCTGATTCCCATGTAGCATCAGTAACTGGTAGACCCTTCCAGGCAACTAGATACTCATGGAGAGTACGATTACACAACTGTTTCTCTCTCCAATCTAGTATCTTATCTGGTCCATGGTCAACAACTGAATCCTGTTCCTGCAAAGGTACCATACCATCAATTAGATTATCATCACGTGAGATATAATTTCTTAATTTGCTAACATGAAACACTGGATGAACACAGCATCCAAGAGAAAGTTCCAATCGGTAAGCTACATCACTTAGCTTCTGAATAATTTTCCACAGTCCACAATATCTTGGAGATAACTTTGGACATTTGCCAGTCGATAAACTAGACGACTTGGCTGGTACTTGGAGAAAAACTTTTTCTCCTAATTCAAAGATCCTACTTGACCTTTTCTTATTTGCAAAATGCTTAGCCCTATCAGCAACTTGTTGTAGCTTGGCTTGAGTAATTTTAATATTAGCCTGTATGTCAGTAAGAAATTTTGCCGCAGCTGGACATTTCTCATCTGACTTTACTGTACTAGGAAAACTTGGATTCATTCCATAATTTATTTCAAAAGGATACAAACCTGTCGCCTTATGAGGTCTGTTGTTATACGCAAATTCTAACAAGGACAAATAGGTATCCCAATCTGTTTGTTTATCAGATACATATGCTCTCAGCATGTCTTCTAGTATCTGATTGACACTTTCTATTTGACCATCTGTTTCTTGGTGATCACCACTTGACATGTTTAAAGACACTTTTAAACGACCAAAGACATGACACCAAAAATGACCAGTAAATCTGAGGGTATCCCCGGAGCTTCGGACCTTGGGACTTCTTTCCCTTGTCCGGGACACACTAATTAATGGCCGTCTTGGGCTACTTTCCCGGCCGAAGGTTATTGTGTAATGACCAGTAAACCTGACATCCCTATCAGACACAATGGATGTAGGTAGACCATGCAACCTAAACACATGATCAATAAACAAATCTGCGACTTGTGGAGCTTCCACACTTTTGCGAGTGGGTATAAAATGAGCCATTTTACTAAAGCGATCCACTATCACTAGGATAATGTCTTTTTGTCTATGGGTTCTAGGTAAGCTGACAATGAAATCCATGGAAATACTTTTCCAATTAGATTTTGGAATTTGTAATGGCATTAGCAGACCTGGTGGCTTCACCCTTTCTGCTTTATTAACTTGACATTGAAAGCATTGTTGGACATATTGGCAAACATCCTTGGCCAACTTTGGCCACCAAAATGTCCTTCTAACAAGCTGTATAGTCTTATCAATACCAGGATGTCCTGCACAAGGCACGTCATGGTTATCAAACAAAACTTTCTTTTGTAGTTCTCGTGCACTAGGAAAATAGATATTGCCTTTTCATTTAAGAAACCCATTCTCAATTGAAAAGTTTTTAAATGAACTTGCCTTATCAGAAATAACAGTAGGTAATGAAACAAAAGTATCTGGTCCATCCCTAATCAAAGAGTCTCGTTCTATGATCTGATAAATTTTTGCCATATAAGAGTCCTCTAACTGTGCTTCCTTTATTTCTTAAAGCAATGAGCTTTCTAAAATTGTAAAGCTCATTTGATACATTATACGAGATAATGAATCGGCAACAACATTATCCTTACCCTTCTTATATAGAATTTCCATATAAAATTATTGCATCATTTCAGCCCATCGAGCTTGGCACCCTCGAAGATCTAGTTGACTACAAAAATACTTAACGGTATGGTGATCTGTATAAACTTTAAAATCTGAACCATATAAATAGTGCCGCCAAACTTTAAGGCAATGAACAATAGCATAAAGCTCTTGTTCATGAACTGGCCAATTCTATTGGCTTGGGGAAAGCTTCTTATTTTCAAAAGATATAGGCCTGCCTTCTTGGCTAAGGACTGCACCTATTGCCATGCTACTTGCATCTCTTTCTAAAACAAATGGTTTCTCACGATCAACTATCTTGAGAATAGGGGCAGTAGAAACTGCTTGTTTCATAGCCTCAAAACTTTCTTGTTGCACTGATGTCCACACATAGGGCACCATATCTTGCAATAAATCTGTCATAGGAGTAGTTATATACGAGTATGTGTATATAAATCTCCTATAGAATCCTAACAATCCCAAAAAGGAACGAAGAGTTGTTTCATTTTGGGATGTCGACCAGTTAAGTATCACAACAACCTTCTTGGGGTCCATCTTGATCCCATCGTCAGATACAATATGACCTAAATACTCTATCTCTACTAAACATAGAATCGTCTTGTCTGGGTTAGCATGGAGTTTTGCTTCCCGCAAAGTTTCAAAAAGTGTCACCAAATGTGACTCATGTTCATGGATGCTCTTACTATACACAAGCACATCGTCAATAAAATCTACAAAGAACTTGCCCATGTATGGTCTTAGTAAATCATTCATTAACATCATAAAAGTAGCAGGAGCATTTGTTAAACCGAAAGGCATAATCAAATACTCATATTGACCAAATCTTGTTCTAAAAGAAGTTTTAGAAATATCTTCGTCTCTTACTCTAATATGGTGATAACCACTTTTTAAATCAATCTTACTAAAGATAGAAGCACCACCTAGAGCATCAAAGAGATCGTCAATACGAGGCATAGGATATCTATGCTTGACAGTTACTTTATTTAAAGCCCTGTAGTCTACACGCATTCGAAAAGAACCATCTTTCTTTTTTACAAGTAAAACAGGGGTTGCAAAGGGTGAAAAGCTAGGTCTAATCAATCCTTTGCTTAAGTACTCATCCACCGCCTTACGAACTTCATTCTCCTCCTATAGACTCATCCTGAATGGCAACTGGATTAGCTCCTGGGACGAGCTCAATCCTATTCTCCATGTTCCTACGAGGAGTAAACCAAGAGGTAGATCAGATTTAAATACATCAAAAAATTGGGATCTTATTTTACTTGATAAGGCCGAAGGGATACTTGTGGAACTTCCACCTTTGTCCCTGTCATCCTTTGACACACATTTAGAAATATTTAAAATATAACAAAAGTAAAGAGACTTACAGTCAATCTTGAGCGCCTTGGTCATCGAGAGAATCTTCGCTTCTTGGAGATCTGGTTCTCCACGAATCAACAATCGGCCCTCGTGCTCAAATTGATAAATATGATAAGAGAAGTCAATGATAGGTCTCTTCTTTGCATGCCATTGCTTGCTCAACACTAGGTCGAATCTTGCATGCCGTGTAATTTCAAAATCCAATTTGTCCTCATAGGACTGGATCTGCACAGGGAGGTTAACAACTCGCTGATCCCATGTCTCTGTATCCATCCTGTCAGCTCGCTCTATCGAATAACTATATTCTGAAGGGGTAGTCTTGAGCTTCAGCTTCTTGACGTGATTAGAGCTAATAACATTATGTGAAGATTCTGTATCGAATAAAATACGCACATGGCATCCTGCCACTATGCCTTTCATTACAATGAGCTCAGTGTCAGCAAACTGGTACCCCTTTTGTGCCTCAGGTGATAACACTGCATCTAGCACAGTTGGTACTTTCTTTGTTACTGTGACGGCTAGGATCCGTTTCATGATAACCAGAGTCATGTGGAGGTGACTCATCTAGGTCATCTCTCGCCTTATCCACATCCTGCATTGGATTAAGCACCATTTGAGCACTGACTCTTGCCTTCTTGGGACAAGCCTTAAATTTATGCTGCCCCAGGCGTCTGTAACAGAGTCCTTCTCTCATTGCTTTCTCCCTTTGCTGTGGAGTGAGCATGGATTTATTGTAGGCTCTCTCAGTCATAGTAGATACCTTCCTCTTGGTACTTGTCACAGTCTTGATCGTATGCACTTCTCTAGTGTCCTTCGCATGAGGAGCACTAGGTGCAACTGCAGGAGTAAAGACAGGGCATGCACCTCTAGTCCAAGGAAATCTCTGGGCCTTCCCATCTTCAAGGACTAATGCAAGCTTCACTGCCTCATTCAAGGTTTTACATCTCTCCTTCCTGACAAGTGGCCTTAAGGTTTCTTTTAAGCCCATGAAAAATTTATGCACTTGCAAAAAGTCAGGAATATGTTCAAGGACCTTTAAAAGAAACTCTCTATACTTGTATGCATATTCTTGGACAGAGTAGCTCTTTTGAACTATGAAGAACCATGCATCTAGAGCCCTTGTCCGCTCATTTCGAGGGACAAAATTATTGTAAAACAATGTCTTAAATGCAATCCAAGTAGACGGCTCTGCATGATCCTACTCAATTTTATGCCACCAACAGTGAGCGGAATCCATGAGATTATATGTAGCTTGCTGTATCTTTAAAGAATCCTCATGAATATGGCATAACTTAAAACACTTCTCCCATTTAGAGAGCCACTATTCCATCGCATCTGTAGTCCTTTGTGCTGCCGTGCCATTGAACTTAGGCAGCTTAAGGTCTTTGAGCTGCCACTTAGCTTCTGGCAATGGAGGAGTCATGTAAAACTTGTGTGTCAGGCATACATGCATCAGGTAAACTCTCATCTAAAGGTCTCTTGCCTTTATCCAAAGCATTTCGAGTTAGAAATTGCATTTGTTCAAGGAAAACTTGCATAGTGCCTTCCAAACAAGAAAGACGATTATGCACATCATTAGATGAAGAGGGCAACTCGTCATCATGCATAAGAGGTTCTTCCTCTACATCAATGTCATTCAAAGGCATATCTTCAGTGCTTGACATGATTGATTAATTGATATTTTTTTTAAAAGATTGATAATTCAAACCAACAAAAGCAAGGCAAGTGTAAATACAATGTACTTTTAGAAAACTGCTATGTTTCGGCACAAGTACTATCCACAAGAAGCATACATGTCAAAAGCAAGCCTCTTTGTACATTTCACACAAAAGTGCAAAGCTGAATAAGTCACCAAATCCTCTTTGAAACCATGCATAAACATCCAAATGCATAGAATCCACACTCTCAAGCATACATAGACGCACTCAAAGTAGTGAATTTTAAGCCCCAAAAGGTAGAGATAATGTGTATCTAGCACCATGAAGGCAATTTGAAATGTCCTCGCCAGTGAAAACTAGAAGTCAAATATGCTAAAATTCAACACACATCGATGCAAGAAAACCATAGGAACTGACAGCATTTGAATCAGAGTTCGTTGGAGCCCAAAAATCCCAATGTTTGCCCGCCTCAAGAGGTCACTTTGGCGTGAAATTTCGGAAGTGCTGCCAAGCTCAATTGGCAATGATAATACCTCAAAATCTTGTCTTCAAATCATTCTTGAAGTTCGTAAAACCGGTTTGCAATTTGGATGTTGTAGCAAGAAGTTATAGATCTCAGAAAATATGCTCAGAAAGAGGAGAGAAACACCCTTTTTTTTTTTACAAGGGGATGGAGGGCTCATAAGCTTGGTAAAAACGGGATTCTATCCCACGTGCAGAGTGCCACAAGGAATTTACTAAGCATAAAAGGTGAAAGGGAGATAGTCATTCTTTCAAGTAAAAGAGAGAGAGCTCTCTTGTGTGACGAAGTGTGCCTTGGCCTTGGTGGTGCTATCTGGTGCGATTTTGGGTTGCCATTGGGCCTTGTGGTGGGTGCCACCAGAAAGAGGTGTTGCGCTGTCTTCTGTGGCGTGTTGTTGAGATGCCTTCATGTTGCCCACTCCTGTGCGCTCTCCCGATTGCCGAACAATCTCACTTGTGTGTCGTAACAAAAAAAAAACCCAAATCTTCTTTTTTGGAAACTTGCACGCTCTGATATCAAATGTGAGAGAGAAGAAGATTTCTTGTGTGTCTTACTCACCTTCCAACCAAATATACCCTCTTCCCACCTTCTAATTGGGTCTCTAGGGCCTGTTTTCATGGTGCACCTGACCGATGTTCCCAAATAGACAAGTCCTGTCCAATTTAGTAAGAAATCTGAGGGTATCCCCCGAGCTTCGGACCTTGGCACTTCTTGCCCTTGTCCGGGACACACTAATTAATGGCCGTCTTGGGCTACTTGCCCAGTTTAAGGTTATTATGTCTGACATTGGCAGCAATAGCCTCGTTTAACAACTCAACCTAGGCAAATAAGCCCACAAAAGCCGACCAAGGATACTACCACTCTTGACAAGGATAAGGATTTGACTAAGCAATCAACCTCGACTAACGAAAGTAGCCATCTTGTTGACTTAACTTCTACTACTTCCAAATGGTGATCTCAATAGTCCCAACCTTTGGCTATGACAATAGTGGCCATATTCACAGAGGGAAAATCCCTTTTTAGTCCACTCTTAGGAGTGATATTTCAAATAACATCTTCGTCACATCCAGAACCTCCAAAGCACTTAAAGCCTAGGCATAAGAAGAAATCTCTTGAGGAGATGGCTAAAGAGATAGTGCAACAAACTAGTGAGCCAAAAACTAAGTGTTTAGTTCAACTTAACAAGAAGTTGACATGGCTCACATGTCTATGCATTTACATCGACATTGGAAAATCAATAGAAGAGCACATAAAGCTCTTAGAAAATCCATTGACGTGGGACAACCAAAAACACATTTGTTCTCATTGTCATGAAAGGTATGCCAAAAGCCACAGTTAGAGAGTTGTGTTTAATTCCCTCTTTCTACACCACCCTTTGTGAGATAAATAAAGGAACTCTAGAGGAAATAGAGCAAAGGGGGAAAGGACAAGGTACCTTGCACAAGTGGCATTTTGACCACAATATGGTAGCTAAAATTGGCCATTGCCAATGAAAATAGCTAAGCAAAGGAAATCTCTTTTGGACCTCCATGCATGATCCCACATATATTGCTTCTACATCCCTACGAGTGCTATCAACTATCTATGGTTTAGATCTTTCAACCATTGTCTCTATTGACATCCTTTGTATGATAAACTCCTTGTAAAAGAAGAGCTACATGTGGCTAGTAGGCTAGGAGTAGGAAGCATGGTACTTGATGTCAACACATATTTATTTTGCCTCATCCAAGACCTGATAATTCTTGATATCTATGCTTGAGTTTATTATAACCCTAACTTCTTCAAGTGGTTTAATCCATGGCGGCTAAGTGAGATGAAACCTAATCCATCTCTTCAGTCTACCCTAGTGCAACCCACTCCTTCATCTAAGGATGCTAAAGGAGAAAAGAGCAATAAGCTTGAACATCTAGGCCAAGAGTCCATGCCTCCTAAAAAATCCCTTAAAAGAAAATCTAAAAGGAAAGAATCACAATTCTTAAAGACACGTCCACAAGGAACCAAAGATACTCTAAAAGGAAAGAATCAAAGTCCTTAAAGACATGTCCACAAGGAACCAAAGATACACATGAACCCCTTAACCACAAGAGTCCTTTTGAACAAACCCAAGATCTAAAACAACAATTTCCCTGCTACCAATATCAAACCCACTAACTTGGTAATTACTACTCCCATTAAGATGTGGAAGCACAACAGTTGCACTTCCCATCTGTGACCAAATCCACCAACTCTGCCAAGAAGCATACTCCTAATGCCTTAAAAAAAAGTGATACTAGCACAAAACCAATGAGCCTAAGTGAATCAGCAAATCTCAAGTCAAGCTAAACCTAACCAAAGCCTCTAGCTCATTTGAAACTTAACTTGTGGTGGCTGCTAAGAGAATTAAAGGACATTGGAGAAAAATTTGCCCAAAATGAAAATTAATAGTGACTACTTTCCCTAATGAATTTGGTGATAAATTCATGCTCCTTGCTTGGATGTATGCACCGGCTAATGTTGGAATCCTATCTAAAGAATTTGAGGAATTCTTAGGATGCCCATTGTCTTGGGAAGAGCAAGAATACCTCAGTGAGCAATATAATGACCACATGGATGACCTTCTAAGACTCATCTTTAATGAGAAGTTGAGAAACACCATTTGATCCTCACATTCTATAATGCATTGTACCCCCTAAATCATTGAGGAAGTACCAACACTAGGACCAAAAGGAGGGGATGTAAACTCATTCAACCAAGTATGGTACACTATGAGAACCTCAATGGCTAAAATTGAAAGTCAGATCATGACCATTTTAGAGCAAAGATGAGCCATAGAGAAATCCCAAATTGACCAATGTACATAGCTCCAAATTCA
Source organism: Lygodium microphyllum (assembly GCF_053477565.2). Taxonomy (NCBI): domain Eukaryota; kingdom Viridiplantae; phylum Streptophyta; class Polypodiopsida; order Schizaeales; family Lygodiaceae; genus Lygodium; species Lygodium microphyllum. Next base: position 76,647,654 of record NC_141163.1, read on the forward strand.
CTCCAAGTACTCATCATTGTATGAGGAGTCACACTAGTTGGTTAGAATCTCCCTTACTTGACAAAATCCTCATAGAAGAAGACCTCTATGTTGTGAGTAGATTAAATCAAGGATGTGTGGTACTTGATGTTGCAATATACCTAACCCTATGCATAATTGTCACAAATTCTTAACACATATGTTGTACTCTAATACAATCCTAACTTCTATCAACGGCTCACATCTTGGTAGAGTAACCATGTACCATAATCCACAACACTTGTACATTACAAATTTATACACGATAGAATTTATATTTATTTAACCAAAAAAACAAAAAAGTAAAAAATCCATGCACACCACACTATTAGTATCCTTGCAACACTCAGAAGCATTGCTACATTTTTTGTGCAGGGTCAAGTGATATTAAACAAAAATTCTCAAAATGTTTAAATCCTTATTAAACTTGACTACATATGCTCTCAATTTTTATCAAGTGAATGCAAAAAAACATGTGGTAAATGATATGCTTAAGGTAGCAACAAAGGAGCAACAATACAACAAGCTATGGAAGAGCTCATGGACACAAGAAAGATTGAAGACATGGATGTGTAGGATTCTCAACAGACTCCAAGGGAACATAAGAAGAAATCTGACATCAAGGAGTTGATTTCATTGAGTAAACCTCACCTACTACTTCAAGCTCTCTACAATATCAAATCAAGACTTAAAGATCAAACATCTCTTACTCAATGTGTAATCCTTTCAATCTTCCAAATATTCACCATTCCTCTAATCTCTCCCGTGAGGCTGAAAGTCTCATTGTATGGCATTGTTGTATTATTTTTTTTAAAAATCAAAATAAAAAATGCATGCGTGATTAGTACATTGCACCTAGGGGTTCTCAAATCAGGTACATCTGGTGGCCTTAGTCGTCGACCAAATCTATCCCTAATCCCCTATCCCTTTTGTTCACCCCCCCACACTTACTCAAGGCACATCAAGTGTAGGACATACGTAGGGAGCATGCCTTGCCTATGGTTAGACTTGTCACCCTGAGTCACTTGCACATTTCCTTTTTTGTATCACACCAATGCCACCTACAAAGCAAGGTGGAAAATTAGTGGAAGAGGAGACCATTCTCTTCAATATCACTAGAAGCAGCTACAATTACTAAAGACCCTTATTCTTAGGCCATTTAACTATGATACATATTATCCAACATACTAATGATGTCTTCAAAATCTTCTTCAAGTGTATTTTCAGCCCCAACAACAACACTTTTTTCCTTCTCTTCATTAGCAACACTGCTACAAGAAAGAAAAATGGCTATCTTCTAGCTAAGTAATATGTAAGTATTCACATGCACTCACATAATATCTACACCACAACCTATGCACAGTTTGGGTCCTCAAGTGCAAGACAACACTTCAAGTTCAGTTTGATCCATTTCCCAAACCAACAAAATATATCACGTGCATGATAAGAGGACTAGGACTTTTCCCTAGGGAGTGATAGCACGATAGGTTTTTTAATTGCAAGTACTGAAGATCCCATGGAGTAATGTGCCAGTAGCTCATCTTCAAGTTCCAGTTTTTTTGCTCCCAACCCAGTACTTCTTTCCTTTGACACACCATATGGACTCAGTGGGAGAACGATCACCATCAATACCACTAGGAGAATCCCAAGAATACTTTGAACTCAACAAGATCACCTATTCCATACAACCATAGCTTACCGAGAAGCTTATGCCATCAATAATATGAAGGACTCCTCCAAGGATAACACATGACAATCCCTAGCATCCACATCTTCAGTGTAAGCTAAAGCATGCCATCTACGATGGAGAGTGCTATGGGACTAGCACTTGTCTAAGAGGGGGATAATGTTAACTGCAAAAAGTAGGCAACTTGCAATGAGTATGCAAGCACAAAGAAGAAGCCTAATTTTTGGATTATTAGCCACAACATAATGTGCATGAAGCACTTGCATATTTGAATTGCCAAAAGGTTACAACGATTGTATTAGTTTACCATGTAAATTTGCAAGCTCTAGGGCTTGATCCCATGCAATTTGTAATATTAGAGTAGGTTCCTGAGGAAAAAACCACAAAGGTTCTATTTCATTCTCACTATAGAAGAAACATGCAATAAGAGATGACTGGCCTTTAGCTCAAAAAGTGGGCTAGATGCCCAAGAGGAATGGGGAAATTCTAACCCTAAAAAAGTGTATAAAAAGGATGAGAATGAATAGAACAAGCTATTCACATGTGCAAAATTTTAGTATTTGCTCTCTTGCTTTTGTTCTTGTGAGAGAGAATGAGGGAGAGTGTGAGATTGAGGGAAAGAGAGTGAGAGTGTGAGGTGAGGGACGAAGGGAGTGAAGCCTCTTTCCTCCTCTCAAGTACTCTCTCATGCCTTGCCCATGCTTTCCCCTTGCACGACTAAGGTTGTGGATGATTGAGGAGTGAAGATCACTTTCTTGAGTCATGGAGCTTGCATGTGCGACCTTCAAGGTTGGAGCTTGGGGAAGTTACTATATGTATATCCTCTACATCACGTGCATTCAAGGTCTGTTTGTAAATATCATTATCTATGAATTTTTCCTAAATAAAACTTAATCCTTTTCTATTCAATTTGTAAATAATCCCTTTATATTACAGACTTTTGTATGTAAAAAATTTATAAAAATGGTATTTTAAAATACCTTATTTTGAACCCACGTGATGCACACATATATCATGAGTTACTTACCTAAGGGTTGGAGGCATGCTTTGCAACACTCAATACAATAGATCTCGATCTATGTGTGAGTGGCTAGGTAAGAGCTAGCCCATGGATTTCGTGCATTGAAGTTTTCAAAATAATAAGAGTATGTTCAATGGTCCCAAGACATTGAGTGCATGAAGCCCAATAGACCCCTATTAAACTTAGCTAGAAATAATTACATTGGTCTAATAATCAATGTAGTTATGATATGCATAAATTTCCTAGCTAGTATTTACTATTCATTTCAATGGACCAAAAGCATACATATATACTTTGTAGCTTTTACCATAGTTGCTATACTTTGGAATTTAGTTAATTTTAATATAGCTCAAAGAGTAGGATAAACTAGATGGGAAGAAAGCCTGACAACTCCTTAAAAATATAAAAAACCTCTATAGAACTTAAGTGATTTGTACATTGTACTTTTTGCTTTGTGCTGATGTCCCAAGCTTGCTTGGTATGCAAAGACACAATGATTTCCTTTTGCCTACACTACGCATGGTGTCTAGGTCCCACATCCTCGTGGCTTGGCAATGAAGAGACACCATGGATTAGTGTTGCCATGTGTGGGTATATTTTAGGATTTTAATTTGAACACTTAGAATTCAAGAGTCACATTTTTTTAAAGTTACAAGTTGAAAGTTGGTACTTACATCTTAATGGAAGAGATTGATAAGCTGATGAGAGTGGGATTCATTTATGAAATTGAGCACACGTACTGGGTATCACCCATAGTCATCGTGATGAAGAAAAATGAAAAAATTAGAGTGTGCATTAATTACAAGAAGGTGAACACTGTTACTAAAAGGGACAATTACCCATTGCCATACACCGAGCACATGCTTGAAAGAGTGGTAGGCAAGGAGGCCTACAGTTTTCTTGATGGCTTCTCAGGATACAATCAGGTGCAAGTGCATCCTGCCAACAGGCATAAGACTTCCTGCATCACTAAGTGGGGTGTCTTTGCTTACATAATCATGCCTTTCGGGTTGACTAATGCCCCTGCCACTTTCCAAGACCTCATGTGCACCATATTTAAAGAAATGCTTTGCAAAGAGTTGGAAGTCTTTGTCAATGACCTCTGCGTTCACTCGACTTGGATGGAACACTTAGACAAACTCCAAGCAGTCTTTGAGCAGTGTTGCCTATATCGTCTCTCCTTGAACCCCTTGAAATGCCAGTTTTGGGTGAAGCATGGATGCATCCTAGGCCACGTGGTGTCAAAGAACGGCATTGCCATTGACTTCTCGAAAGTGAGGATTATTGTTGACCTTCCATCCCCAATCAACTACAAAGGAGTTCAATGCTTCTTAGGCCATACAGGATACTATCGGTAGTTTATGTTGAATTACGCATTGATAGCCTGGCCTTTATACAAGCTGTTGATTGTCTTTGAATGGACTGAAGCATACCAACGAGCATATGAAGAGTTGAAGAAGGCTCTAACCACAACACCAATTCTATGAGCTCCAGATTGGACCATTACCTTCCACGTGCATATCGATGCTTCTAAAATTGCTGTGGGGGCAGTGAGGTGCCAACCTAGCGAGCACAACCTAGACTATCCAGTGAGTTTTGCTAGCAGACAAATCACTAAGATGGAAATGAACTACTCGAATAGAAAGAGAGGGCTTGGCTATACCCTTTACCTTCTTTGTGGACCATCAAGCCTTGATATATCCAGTGAATAAACCTTGCACTACAGGACGCATAGCTCGGTGGCTCCTTATGCTTTTGAAGTTTGGCTTCTCTGTTATTGTATGAAAGGGAAAACACCACTACATGGCCGATCATATGTCATGCATCCATAGGAGAAGTCGTTGGAGAAGGCATTGCCAATGAATTGCCAGACGCCCATCTCTCTAACCTCTCCAGCGAGAGAGATTTATTCAAGGCCGATCTAATGCCATATTGGGCAGATGACATAGTCCATGTGCTTCAACACGGACTACCTGAACGCCCGATCAAGAAGGCAAGATTGAGGCGACTCATTCTCAAGATCCAACCCTACCAGTTGATAGCAGTCCAGCTGTATCGCCTAGGGCAAGATGGATTGCTGCGTAGATGCATGTGCAAGCATGAGATGCACGATGTGCTCTCAGAGGCACACAATAGAATTGCTGGTGGACACTTTAGTGGAGACACGATGGCCCGCAAGGTGCTACAGTCTCAACTATGGTGGCCAATGCTGTTCCGTGATGCAGTACAACTCGTTAAGCATTGTGACAAGTGTCAGCAACGAAGGTCCCGATTCGCAAGGTTCAAATGGAGTTGACCCCAATCATTGCACGACAACCCTTTGAAAAATGGGAAATTGACTTCATAGGACCCATCAGCCCCGCTGCACAGTATTCGCAGGCCAAATACATCATTGTGGCCATAGACTACCTAACGAAGTGGGCATAGACGAGAGCAACACTAAAGAACGATGCTCGAATGACTACCAAGTTCTTGTGGGAGCAGGTGATCTCACGATTCAGCTGCCATCAAAGAACTAGTCATTGACCAGGGCACACACTTCATCAATGAAGTGATAGCGTATCTCCTATCCACCTTCCTAATTATCCATCGAAAATCCTCTCCATACTACCCTCAAGCAAACAGCCAGGCAGAATCCACGAATAAGATTCTTATCAATGTCCCAACCAAGGTAGTCTCTGCCTCGTGCATCGACTAGGATAACAAGTTGATGGCAGCCTTGTGGGCTTACCGCACAGCTTATAAAATGGCTATCGGCCAGACCCCCTTTAGGTTGACCTATGGAACCGAAGCAATTCTCCATGTAGAATTCTTCGTGCCTAGCCTGAGAATCGCACTTCAAGAGTGATGGGAAGGAAAGGAGGCATGGATGCAATGCCTACTTGAACTCGAACGCCTCTCAGAGACTCTTCTTCTAGCCACTCATGTGCTCATATGTGAGAAGGCACGATGCAAGAGCTAGTGAGAGCGGAATTTTGGTGCCGAAAAGTGCTTAAAAATAGCTAAAAATTATGAATATCAAAGGAAAAATATTCAACGTCAAAGGCGACGGTTCGATCTAGGACGATTTTAAGCACCAAAGTGCTTTAAAGGTGCCCGAGTGACACTTGTTGATTTTTCATAATTTTTCAGACTGTCCTGCGGATTGGCAAGAGTTACCGGCCAATGCAGGATGCCAAGCCGGATGCCCAGGATTTTTCAAAGCTCAATTCGGAGTCCGGACTGGGAAATGGCCAAGAAACCGGTCAAGATATGAAAAGGTGGACACTTGGGAGGCCAAAATTAGGCATGCCTTTTGAGTTTGGACCCTCCCTCCCAAAATTTTATGCACCTCTTGATCAAAAAACGTGGAGAGAGAAGGAAGACATGGCGTGATCAAGAAATGGCGCATTTTTCGCTCTCTCTCCTCTCTCATCATGATTGTGGGCTGTGAGTACCCCATGGAACAGACATTGGGGCTGATCTTCTCCTTCTTGGCCGATCTTATCACCGCCCTTCGCCCGTAGAATGGTGGACTGAATGAAGAGAACCAGATCTAGTCTTTCTCTCTCCTCCCTCTCTCTCTTCTAAAGGCAAGTTCATGTGGGAAGAAGAAGGAAGAAGAAAGAATGGTGGAGGCTTGTCCGGCATGGATCGGATTGCTCCACGGGCTGGAAATGGTGACTTGTGATCGTCATGAGCATGAATTGCTGCTGATTTTCAGATTTGCAGCCATGGACATGAATCCCGAAACACGCAAATAAGCGATAATTCAATTTTTTCAAAGGGAATTTGAGATTTTATGGCTTTTGATTGATAAAGTGTTGTTCATGTGGGCTAAAAATTGTTTATGTTGCTGTTTTCCATGAGTACTTGTTGGTCATAATCAGAAAAACAGAAAAACATGCATCTTGTGGGCCAAAATAATATACTAAAACACATAAAATATGGAAAATCAAGGGAAAATGATGTTTTTGGGCATAAAAATGGAAAAATGGATAGGAACACCAACTAAATTTTCATTTTTCTGCAAGAAGGAACTAAGGGCCACAGCCCATAACCTATTTTGAATTTTCAATAATTAAATAATGCAGAAAATAAGGGAAAATACAAGAAAAATAGAAAAAAACCATAAAAAATAGGGGGAAAAATGCATTTTGGGTGTGGAAAATTAATGAAAATTAAGAACAATGTTTGTGAATGTTGGTGGGGACTGAAGCATGAGGATTTTCCTCAGTTCAACCCCACCTTCTTGTTATAGTGTGTTTTTCCTGCTTTTTACACATAAAATGATGGCAAAATGCCCTATAAATCCATACCACAATGCAACATTTGATCGATGGGAGGGTAGAATAGTTAAAATGTGTCTAAATGCGGAGTAAAATGATGAAAAGATTGCTGGTTTTTGTTTACATGCCATATAGGTCGGTGAATAATTATAAAATAAGGGCCTAGTAGCACGAGGGTTTCCTTGGTGCTAGGTTTGTGCAACGCCGCATAAGAACGGTAGTTGAAAATCTTTGAAGGGATGTTTTCCACATGTGCACAATATTGATTTTATAATTGTTTGAGCACTTAGCATCCACAATATGCATAAATCATGGAAATATTTAAAGGTATCAGAAATCCTGGATGCACAGCAATTGCTTTCATTAGGATCTTGACCCACGTTGAGTGAGAGACAGGACACCCTAAGCCATAGGCTAGTCGTGGGGTCTAAGGGAAAGAGAAGTAAGGACAATGGTACATTCCTATATACGATTAAAAGGTACCTTGAGTGGATTTTATGCGAAATGTTTATATGTTGAGCGATGCATCGAGGGGCCAATCCCCAAGGTGTAGGAGAGTCGCAGAGGGGTGGCGGCAATCAGCCGTTGAAGGGCCCCTATGTCTGTGCTTCGTGCCATTAGGCAATGTGTAAGGGACTCCCTCTGAGGAGTAGTGGGTGAGAGAAGAGTGGACTACAAACGACGTAATACAAACGCAAGATGTCTAGGAAGGCAATGTATGTGTCATCAACGCTCCTGGCCGCAAGGCCGTGGGGTTGTTGAGCGCATGAGATAGAGGTCCGGCTAGTGCACGAGCCAGTGCCGGCCCGTTCTAGGTTCCATCAGCTAGTTTGACAAGCCCATCAAGCAACGTGATTTCGAATAGGGTGACTTAGTGCTCCTATACTCAGTTAAGGGGCATAAGAAAAAAATGAAGTTTAAGAGTCTTGGACCTTTCAAAGTTCGTGCAATTAGCCGAATGGGTAACGTCGAGCTCGAGACTCTAGATGGTGAGGGAATAGGATTTTTCAATGGCAGTCGTGTCGAGAAGTACTATCCTCCCACACATCCTTTACATGAGCCACCAATGGTGGAACCACCTGTCAAAGTACAAGTAGCCACAATCATTGAAGTCGATGAGGAGGATGAGGAAGCTGTAGAGCCCGCATACCTACACATCACGGTCACTGCCAAGCTAACATGCACCTTCAATGCCTTGATCAACGAGGGAGCAGACTTCAATGTCTTGACTCACGATCATTGGACCCAACTTGGCAAACCACCACTACAACCCACTAATGCCAAATTAAGCCCATATGGGAGCCACTCATATGCACTTCTCGGCAAGTGCAGGGCCGTCATTTCTATCGAGTTTGAGACTGTACCAATGATCTTCTATGTGTTGCCAAACGCCAAAGATGCAGGCATGGAGTCGCTGCTGGGGCAAACCTTCAAAAAGAAAACTCGTTGCAATGTTGATTATGAGTTGCAACACATCCACCTTGCCATAGGCAATGTTCACATTGTTACAGCTTTCAACAAGGGCTGCGCGACCTCACCACAGTTCGCAAGACCACCGGTAGAAATATTAGCAGTCAAATCTAAGGAGGGGGGTAGTGCTTGGCCACCACCCACCAACTCTCAAAAACCGTTGCTCATGGCAGTAAAAGCTAAGGCCCAACAGCCTAGGTTTCAATGGAAACCTAAACAGCCGCAACCGTCGCCTAGGAGTCGACGCACACATCCTCATAAGACCCGAAGCTCTAAACCTAGGAAACCAAGGCGCAGTCACAAAATTGGCTCATGATCAAGCAAAGGTGGGTCCCCAAGACCCTCTTGCACGCACAAGGCTACTATGAGGGGAATGCCTAGATATGGATCCCTAAAGCCCACATGACCAAGGGCACCACTCATACACCGCCCTCAAGCTTGATCACCCCAAGTCCCATAGAACATCAAAATCATAAACCGCAGCGCTTTCCAGACCCACATCCATCGAGCTCATCTACACACATGCCCAAGAGAGTCGAACAAGCCTATCGGCCCAAACGACAGACATTGTCACATGAGCCATCACCCGCTAGAGCCAGTCCGACTACAATGATCCATAAGCAACAATCCATCGGATGTAGCTGCTACTTCCCCAGCCCTAATCCAAGAGGTCCAACCGCAATCTCAAGAACAACCGCAACCACAATTGTTCATTGTCAAAGGCTCTAGTGCTATCAAACCCCAACCACCAGCACGTCTTAAATCCTCCTATGAGAGTGAAAATCATTTTTGACACTGGCCTCAGATCCAGCTGAAGATACGGGGGATAACGTGGTTGATTACATTAGACGACCAGATGCCACTTTCAGAGAGCTAGCTTTGAGCTATGACCGCTTGGACTTAGGCTTGTTGCTCGAATCTTTTGCAACCAAAGTTCGTAGATGCCTTGTTCTTGGGAGACGTTTGTGAACTTGTCTTTGTAAAAGCAGCTAACTCCGCTGTTAAATTGCTTAAAAGCGAGATCTCTAAAGAGCAAGCCCTCAAACAGTGCCTCATCACATCATATGATTAGCGAACCACTTCTACCATCAACACCGACTAAGAAATTGCAGAATTATCAAAACTTACTGATACTGAATCCCCATTCTTGAGGCACTAGTACACTCTTAGGTTGCAATGGGAAGTAGAAGGGTGCCAAGTCATGACAAATGTTAAGCAGTGCCACACAATCAAAACAGCGGAGTACGACTCCACTTACGTCGCACCAACCTCGTATAGAGTGTTAACCACTCTTCGTGGCCGACCCCTGGAAGAGCACATCAAAGGACATCCTTATCTCGATTGCCTATTGACTGAGGAAGAGCTACATATTGCTAGCTGTGTCGCTTCCGATGACTTTCTAACAGATGTTCTCACTTACATCACACACGTGGGCACTTGACCTTTTGATCTAAACTGTAAAGCTCAGTTAGAGTACAACCCCGATTTCTACACTTGGTTCCTATGGCAGTAACTCTTAGACCCATTACAGAATGCCCCTAACCTCCTAACCTTCAATCCTAGGAAGGATTCTTCGCGAGCTAAAAGGAGAGGGGGGTGAGGTGAAATGCATAAACACGTAAACAACGAGCGAGGTAGGAAAAATGGCACGAGAACTTTGAAATAAAGGGCTACATTGGATGGGGTTTTAATGCTTTCATTCAATAAATATATAGAATCTTTCTTTTTAATTATGACTTTTCCAGCGAATTATTAATTTGGAAGCACTAATGGAAACTTGGGATTATGACAGGAACAAAAGATGTCACAGCAAGACCGCACCCACTGACTTTCGTTCACAGAGGAGGAAAGAACGCAATACCGCATCACTCTTGAAAGCCGCACCTATAACCCAGCTCAAGTTCCAAACCATTCATAACGTAGAGGGTGTGGTGCCAAGGAGGAAGCGGCCAAGAGAGTCATCGAGCAATGCAACCTCACCAAGTACCTCGAGAAATTTGTGCAAGAGCTTGACCACATGAAGTGTGTGGAGTTTCTCGAGACATACGACCGTGACAATGAGTGCGGCACTATCACGGTGGGAAGGGGAGAAAATGCTAAACAGGTACAGGTTCACTTAAACCCAGCCTTGGTGGAAAAGACATTGGGACTAGAGCCAAAGATAGAGAAGAAGCAGAAGAGGGATGTGTATGCCATGCTGAAAATGAAAAAGGAGGATGTGCTAACTAATGATGGCATCAACATCTAGGACATTCCTGATGCGGAAGCCAAACTACAAGCGAAGCTAGTGCACGCGCTCTTCTAGCACTACAATGCCTTAATGCACTCAATCAGTGTGCCTGTGCTGGAGAATGTAGCAGCCCCTTGCATGAAGTCAACTGGAATAGATATGTACGCAAAACCATTGACCAGGCGGCTAAAGCACTAGCTTTGGAAGTACACCAGTAGGAGGGGAGTCCCCAGCTTCCAAGGCCATGGAAAGAAAGAAGGCCTTGTCCAAGGCCTTGTTTATTGCCTATGGAAGCATTTTGACTGCGCTAATCTAGGAGGCAGTGAAGGAGACACAAGATGCAGAAGAAGGAGAAACGCCTAACAGGTCACCCCTCACCAGGACCAAGAGAGGTCCAGTGATGACAGGACCGAGAGTGATAAGAAAGGGCAGGAACAAGAAGAACAATCGGGCAAAAAGCAGGCCAAGAAACCCAAGAAGAAGATGGCACAAAAGAAAAAGAAGCAAGATGAAGGCCGCAAGAAGGAGAAAGAGGATTTGGAGAAGGCAAAAAGAGAATCCCTCAAGGAGGCCGAGGAGAGGGAGAAGAAGAAGAAATAGGAAGAAGAAAAAGCAAAGGAAGAAGTCAACAAGGCTAAAAGAGTGTCAAAACAGGAGGCCGAGAAGAGGAAAAGGAAAGAATAGGAAGAAAAAGAGAAATTGGAGAAAGAGCATAGCAAAAGTGAAGAAGAAAGGCAAAGAAGAGATGTTGAGGAAGAACAGGAACTGAGAAGGAAGGAGGAGGAGGACTTGGCCAAAGCCACACGCTAGTCCATCGAGCAGGAGAGCAGGGCCGATGATCTGGGAGCCTGGAGCCTGCTGAGGGAAGAAGCGCCTGGTTCCAGCATGCAGGTACAAGAAATCACACCGCCCGCTATCCTTGAAGGCAAAGGCAAGGCCCTTATCCATCCTATCCCTACCCTCATGGTGCCTCCCACCGAACCAACCACCCTTACCCCTAGCATCCCCACTAGTGTAGAGGTCTCCAACTTCATGGCATGGATGTAGTATTTTATCAATAAAGAAATGGCCCAAGGAAAGAGCACGGAGACCACGGCCACGAGGCAAAAGAGACCAGCCGCCGTAGATGCTGAGTCGAGACAAAACCAAAAATGTCAGAAAGTGGAGGTCTTGACCACTCCAATCCACACAACAGTGACGCTACCAGCCAAGTACGACGAGTACGTCGTCAAGTTACTCTCCCAAGTAGAGAAGGCTAAGGAGAAAAAGAAGATGGCTGTGGCTGAGTTGGTGGCAGAAAAGGAGTCGGTAGCCGCTTTCCAACTCAAAAAGACCCGATAATAGCTATGCAGCAACGAGAGATCTTTGATTCTCAAACAAGAATTAAAGACCAAGGAGGATGAAAATCAGGAGTTGTTGCAGATGCAAAGAGAGTATAAGATCCTCCTAATGCAACATGGGGAATCGGAGGTGAAAACTGCCAACATCGAGTAAATGATGGAGGAATTAAATGCCAAAGAAGAGGAGAGAAAGCAGGAGAGGGAGCAACAGCAAAAGGCGATCGAGTCTATGACTGATCAACTACACTTGGGAAGAAAAGAGTAAGAGAACATGAGCAGGGAACTGAAAGACCAAGAGCAGAAGCTCGTAACCCTGGTACAGAAGTAGGGAGAGAGCATGGAAGAAATGAACAAGAGAGCAGAGGAATGGGCAGTGCAGAACGAAAAAAGGGTGAAAACACTGGCACGGTGCCTCGCTTTGGTAGAGAAAGAAAAAATCCTCGCATAGAGTAAAGCAGAAGCCACCCAGACAGCCTTCAATGCCCAACAAAAGGTCTTCATTAACACACTAATGCACACGACCCGCCCAGAGGAAAAGGAGTCATTGGAGGTGGTACAGAACATGCAAAGCTCTGCATGCAGGGTTGCAGATGCCACCCCAACCTGCGGAGGTTAGGCTGAGCCTAGAAGAGCAATGAAAGTACCTGCTACTAGCCGGCCTAACCCCCCAGGAAATTGATACAATGGGCTTTGAAGAAGGGGCACAACAAGAAGACCGGAAGGGGGAGGAGGCTAATCCTGAATTCAATATGGGGAGATTCAGAGAAGAGGTGATCCCACAGTCCCCCTCGCTGCATGTCTAAGAGCAACAACAAGTTGATCCATTTGCAGAGAGAAAAGCTGCACTCAAGGAAAGACGGAGAAAGTTGGTCGAAGAAACCAGGAAGCAACTAAGAGCCAAACCTGTCGTGCAGCCGTCCGCATCCCTCCCACCGTGCCCCAATGACCTCCCTACTGGATTCCACACAGAGCTGGTGATTTGGGAGTGGCAAGAAAGAGAAAAAGACCCATTCACCTTCAGCTTCCTCATGCCCAACAGCCTGCGGAGGGTCCTACCGCTCAAGGTGATGGAGGAGGTGATCATGACTGGCAGCCGCCGACTGGGACAGAAGTGGATGGAGGAAAGGGAGAGGACCCCCACTCTTTGGGAAAATGAAGAATCTGAGTTTTGGCAAAACAAGGTGTTTGAAGTACGACATACTGTACAGGGATATAACTACCAACCCCTATGGAGGAGGCGACTGTGCGACATCAGCATGCTCGCGTGGATGGCTTTTTGCAACACCCTGCCCTACGAGAGGAATGACCCCACATTCATGGCGTACCCTCGTAGGGTAGGTGTGGATTTTGTTGCCACCCTCCATGGGAGTTATGATTTTCCTATCATCTACAACTCCAATGCTGCCTCCTTTGAACATGCCCTCCTCTTCGACTCGAGAAACCTAAATGATTCCATGACGCGTTTCCTCCCAAATTTCTCTTCATGCCCCGATCCAGCCTTTGTAACTACCTGTAATTATCTTAGGTTACTTAAGTTATTACTCAAGCAGGACCTAACCCCGCAAGAATATGGCCTGCCTCCCCTCATTTTTGACCTTAACACCATCGACACTTGTGCCATGGCGCATCTGATGATGAGGGCTAGCCTTCTCCCCTCTTTTTGCCTAGCTCTCCTAGAAGATATGAACGACATCCAGTTTATTAGATGCAATCATCCTTTCCTCTCCACCACCTCCCTCCACCTCCGCATGAATCTAAAAGGATACATGCAAAGCTATCAATTTTTTAGCAAATCCATCCGACCTCCTTCTCTGCCTCAGTTAGACGAGGAGAATTAGGCACTGGCTGTCGTTCTACTAGTGTAATACTATTTCTTTTTCTTTTTTTTTAAAGAACAAGCATACAAGGAAAAACAAGAGGAACATTACGCACGGAATGGACTAAACAACTCACTTACAGAAGCATTTAGCACCACATAAAGCACGATCACTGCACCTAGGGGTCCTCAAGTTAGGCATGCCCGGTGGCTTCGGTCGACTGGCTCCGTTCCTAACCCCCTAGCTCTTTTTTCTCCCCCACTTCACGCTTAGGGCCCATCAAGGACAGGGCATACCTAGGGAGGAACCACTCGCCTATGGTTAGACCTATCACCCTAAGCTACTTGCACCGCACCTCCCTTTGCACGAATGGGGTCCTCAAGTGTGGGACATCACCCAGGCTAGCTTGTGGTTAGACCCAACTCCCCATTCCACTAGCATGAGCACAATACACTACACAATAAGATAGACACCCCCCTTAGATAGGGCACCACACATTTTCCTTCCAGGCATCACAAAGGCGACAAACCACTGACTTCGGAGGCCCCCGTCATCCACTTGCTATCCATTTTTCTTCTCCAACAAACCTTATTACCAAGCTTCCATGAGCACCCGAGTTCACACGTGGCCCTACCCTCACACGACTACTTCGCCAACTACCTCTTAAACCCCAACAGTAGCCAAGAGTGCCATGGGACTAGCACCTGTCTTAGAGGGGGTTAATGTTAACCCCAAGTCAAGAAGGCGGAAGAATGAATGAAAAAGCGAGAAGAGGATGGAAAAAGAGCAAAGACACACATGCGGCCTCTAAAGCTAAGTTGGGGCCAAAAGCATAATTTTAAATGAAAGGCGCCTCAAAAAACTCCAAAAGCTCTTGTAAAAGAGCACCAGGCTCCCTCTTGTGCCAATTGTAAAGTATTAGACGGGCGTAGGCTAGAGGCATAAGGCTAGAAGAGGGAAATAGAGAAAGGACCTTGCCACGATGACCGATCATATAAAAGAAAGGGATGGGTGCCCATGGGAATTTAGGGTTTTGTATATAAAGTTCAAAAAGTGAATGGAAGCTCATTCTTTGGTGTGTGGCTAACAAGAGCTCTCCTCTTCTTCTTCTCTTCTTCTTCTCTTCTTCTCTTCTCCTTGCTTGTGTGTGCTCTTGAGAGAGGGAGTGTGAGAGAGTGAGAGAGTGAGTATGTGGGAGTGAGGGATCAAGAGGGTGAAGTTCTTCACCATCTCCTCTCCTCTTCTTCTCTTCTCTTCTCTTGCGCGCGCGGCTATGGTGGATGGAGCTTGGATATGGAGGAGACTTGAGGATGCTTGAGCTAGCATCTAGGATCGTGGAGCTACCAGTGTGTGTGAGAGAGAAGGAAACTCATATCGGCATCAAGGTAAGCTCACTACACTCGTAGAATCGACGGCGCGTTGGCTAGGTGAGAGATAGCCATTAGAGCTCACTTGGAACACTTGAAACAATAAGCGGTCCATGGGTCTTGGCAGTTGAGCGAAAGCTCCCACAAGAAGGATTTCCTTATGTTTGCACTATGCATGGTATCTAGGTCCCACATCCTCGTGGCTTGTTGGCATTGAGGGGACACCATGAATAATGTGTTTTGACCAATGTGGTTTGTAGCTTTTGCTCTTTGCTTTGTGTTGGTGTCCTAGGTTCACTTGGCATGCAAAGACACAAGGCCTTCCTTATGCTTGCACTAGGCATGGCACCTAGGTTCCAAGTCCACATGGCTCGGTACTAAGGAGTAACTATGATTAGTGTAGTCATGTGCCTTGACCTACATGGTTTGTAGCTTTCTCATTTGAGAGAGAGACAGAGGGGGGTGGTGGGGGAGCAAGACCAAGTCTAATTTTTAGGAAGAGTTTCCTAGCGAGAAAGTACAAGGGTGGAAGGCCTTTTATGTTGAAGCACAAGTTACTGAATGCAAATCTAATAGAAGTATTAACAAAGCTATATCTTGGGAAAAAAAAATTGTGATCTGTGTATGTGCAAAGTTTGCAACTACTCTAGTTTTAGGATCCAAAGCATAAGATCTCCACAGTCCTTGTGCTTGCATGCCTAATGTGTACACCACTCTTATTTGAGTGAAAATGAGATATTCACAAGAGAACAATTAGGAAAAGGCACATATGGCATAACCTTCAAAGTGAAAATTACAAGTATAGTTGGGTTTGATCCCAATAGAATTTATGTGGAAAGTGTTATAGAGGGAAGAATTATACAAGACAGGCAACACAACACAAGGAGAGTGTAAAGAAAATTAAAGGCATGTCATTGCAATCACTGCCAAAAAGGCCTTGCAGACCATTGCACCATATTTTAATGGTGGAAATATTTTACACCATGACTCAACTCCCTTCATCATGTGGATGATTCAAAGGATTTTTAGATCCTTGCAATGGAAAGAGAATGTGTGATGAAGATAGTCAATTAAGAAGTGATCAAATATTGCAAATCATATATTTTGCAAAACATGTCTTTTTTGTTATTCATGGTTGATTTTGGGAATGTGTTAGCTACATAAGGCAAGATGGATGCACATAGATGCACATCTTGCCAACATTGTTTTGCTGCATAAGGTGAGATGGATGCACACAGATGGACATCTTGCCAACATTGTTTTGCTACATAAGGTGAGATGGATGCACATAGATGCACATCTTGCCAACATTGTTTTAGATTTATTTGGTGATGTGTGTCATGTGGGAGAGCCAACTTCCACATGAATACTTTGTAAACCATGTACATCATACCAAAGTACTTTTTTACTAACTTTACTTCACAATATTTTAGTATATCTCTTTTTTTAAGGGAGTGTGCCCTGCAGTGGAAGCATGGAGGAGAAGGCAATGGTGGAAGGAGTAAGAGCAAGAGAGAGACACACACAGATGTGGGAACTCCAACAATCACGATGTGTGACCGGCCTTCCCTTTATTCAAATATAATTGATAAAATAAAGAATAAAGTGATAGTGATAGGCATTTGCCACCTGCAATGTACATGTGTGTAGGTAACTAATACACAGTGCACATACTATCAGTGTAACTAATACACAGGCGGCAAGGCACAGATGCCTTTAGAGAACAAGAAAAAAGTGACAAAGTACAAAGTACATAAGTACAACAGGATGAGGAAAGATATTATATCATCCAATACCCATCAACTTTCTACAGAAGGCAAGATGCTTTGCTAAGAGACTTTTAGTGAGTAGATCTATAGGATTTTGGGTAGTTGTGAACTTGACAAGCTCAATGGACTTTTCATCAATGACCTCTCGAACAAAGTGCTAGTGCACCTCAATGTGCTTTGTCTTCTCATGGAAGACTGAGCCAATTGAATAGCACTCATAGAATCTAAATGTAGTGTAGGGACCTCATCAATAATACCTAGCCAGAAAGCCTCCTTGCAAGCCTCGATGGGGCTGTAACATACTTTGCAGATAGGGCCGTGTATTTTTGCACCCTAGACATCCAAGAAACAGCACCTCCATCAAAGGTGAAGACATAGCCAGAGGTGGACTTCCTATCGTCTACATATCTTGCATAATCAGATTCATTATATCCCATGACTCCTATATCTTGGCCACCATAACAGATACACATAGTTGTTGTTCCCTTTAGATACCACATGATACCATTGACAGCATATCAATGCCATCTTCCAGGTGTAGCCATATAGTGTGCCACAACTCCCACTACAAATGTTATGTCAAGGCAAGTGTCTATCATGACATATATCAAACTACCCACTATTATGGATGCATAAGGAATCTTGGCCATCTTGGCCTTCTACTCATTAGGCACTGGACAATCAGCTTTACTAACCTTCACATGAGAAGATAAAAGACAGCAAATAGGCTTAACATCCTGTAGGTGAAACAGTTCAAGGACCTTCTCTAAATGTACTCCTTCTGTGACAAATAAAGGATCTCCTTAGAGTGATTGCATGTAATGCACATCCCAAGAATATGTGAGGCATGTCCCATGTCCTTCATCTCAAAGCTCTTCTTGAGCTGACCTTTTAAGGCATCTAGCTCATCATGAGTACTCCCAAGAATCAACATATTATCCACATAGAGGATCAAAATTATAAGGCTTCCATCACGAGCCTTCTTCATGTTATAAACATGGATCCATATCACTATAGAAATATCCTTGTGAATGCATAAAAGCATCAAACTTGTGGTACCATTCCTTAGGTACTTGCTTAAAACCATAAAGGCTCTTTCTCAATCTACATACTAGGTGGTCCCTACTAAGTTTTGCAAAGCCCTTAGGCTACTCCATGTAAATATCATCATGCAAGTCCCCATGAAGAAAAGACATGTTGAAATCCATCCGATAAAAATCCAAGTCAAGTTGAGCAACCAAAGCCAGTACCAAGTGTAGGGTAGTCATCTTCACAATAGGAGAAAAGACTTCATTGAAGTCCACACCATGTTCTTGCTTAAAGCCCTTGGCAACCAATCTGGCCTTGTATGCCAACTTGGGGTATCTAGGGGTACTTTTCAACTTGTACAACCACTTGCATGGCAAAGCACACTTTTTACTAGGGAAAAGTAACTAGATCTCACGTATGATTTTTTTGTAGTGAGTTATACTTTGACTACATGGCCGTTTCCCAAGAGTGACTACCACGTCTACGCATGGCCTCATCATAAGCGAGAGGCTCACCACACATTTGTCACCATAGCATAATCCATACTCAAATCACAAAATCTATCGTCTATCTCTAGTAGACTGCCTCAAAATAGGTTGTGGGGCTTGTACATCCTATGGAGCATCAAGGACCTAGGCCATTGGAGCATTAGCTGGCTGCTGCTATAGGCTATCTAGATAGTTATGTAGTAGCATGAGGCTCCTCTTGAAATATCACCATGCATACCTCAATGACATTCTCAGGCTGCTTATGCATTTTCTCCTCATGGAAAACAACATCATGGATGCAAAAAACCTTCCGAGCCTATAGATTCCATAGGCAATAGCCCATCTCACCTGCATCCCCATAACCAAGAAAGATGCATTTCCTAGACTTAGAATCCAGTTTATTGCGCTTGTCCTTGGGAACATGGCACAAAGACTCACAACCAAAGATACACAAATGAGCATATGAGGGAGGTTTTCCAAACCATACCTCCTCTGCAATCTGATAATCAAGAGCAATACATGGGGACCAATTAATCAAGTTTATGATAGTAGTAACTGCCTCAACCCAAAAATGTTGCGATAAGCCTACCTAGCTAAGCATACTATGGACTTGCTCCTAAATTGTCCTATTCATGGACTTAGCCATACCATTCTAGGGTGGGGTGTATGAGGCAATCAAACTGATGTTAATATCCCTTTCGTCACAAAACTCCTCAAAGGTTTTAGAGATATAATCACCATTATCTAACCTGAGGCATTTCAGCCTATACCCAAATTGGTTCTCTACCAAAGCAAGCCAGCACTGAAATGTAGCCAAGACTTCTGATTTCTGAAGGTAACGAAATACTTCATGCCACCTAACGACTTTCAAGGCATGAGACCACATACATCTAAATGAACAAGAGCCAAAGGCTCACCCATGCATGTCATTCTAGACTTTTATGCATATTAAGTATTTGAATGCCATATAAACAATGATTACAAGACTCAAAGCACTTATAGTCAAGGGGCGAAACATACTGCAAATGGGTAAGCATTTTCATTCCTTTCAAGGATATGTGCCCAAGGTGAAGATGCCAAAGAGATTCATATGGAACTGCATCCACTGCCAAAACATGGTCAATTGACCCAGATACAAGTAAGGGGTAGAGAGTATGGGACTTAGCACCAAGTGCAATGACAAGATTCTTCCATGTGGAATCACCAAAAGAAACTACATAACCTGCATCATAAAAAATGCCACCAAAGATAAGGCTCTTCATGAGAGTCGATACATGACGTACATCATGAAGAGTAAAAGTACTGCTTGAACCAACTGCAAGTGGACATCACTAATACCAATGATCTCTAATGTCAAGTCACTACCCAAACAAATAGATCTAATCAAACTGTGATAGGAGTGGAACCACTCTCTATGAGGGGTTACATGAAAGGAAGCCCCTAAATCTATTAGCCAACATTGAGTATACCCTGATAAAGCATTAGTCAACTGTGAAGTATCAAGAGAAGAAGCTGCAAGTATAGAATCATCATCAAAATTAGCATGCACAACATTAATCTCTTCAATCATAACATTGGACTTGCTAGGAACAATGCTATGACCAGCATTTTTGTCTTGTACATTATCCTTGCCCTTTTCTTTGCGCTTGTCCTTCCGCATTTTATGGCACTGTGGCTGAATATGTCCTACTTTCCCATAGTAATGACAAGTCAATGAAGACTTATAGCAATAGGACTTACTGCAAGACTATCCATGTGACTAAGAATGAGACTACTGAGAGTCTCTACCATGGTGGTCATTACCACTCCTACCATTATTACCTCTAACTGTCAAAGCATGAGAGGCCCAAGAGGCATCAACATTCTTTCTGTTAACCCCTTTATTCAAGAGTGTACCCTCTACAACATGTATCTTCAGCCCATCAATAGGCATGTTTACACACATAGGAGTACGAAATGTACCCCATGATTCAGGCAGTGTAACCAAGAGGAACAAAGGGGAAAGATTACCCTTGAATTCAATCCCTTGTGAAGAAAAATGGCTGAGAATGGAAAGTGTCCTTCATGCAAAGGTCCATGAGTTGCTTCAGTCAATACATTTGAGAAGCGGGGCTCTACTTGTCATAGATATTGCTAATCTTATCCCATAAGTCCCATGCGATTTCCCATCAGAGAAAACATTACAGAATAGCTACTTAGAGAGGGACAAAATGATGATGGACTTACATAGCTCCTCTAATTCAGCCCAATCCTTTGCATCAATACATTCTAGCTTGACACTCTCATGTTTTAAATGCTTAACCTGCATTTTTTGCACTAAAACTTGCTAGATTTGGCCTTTCCAATAGCTATAGTTGATGCCATCCAACTTGTCAATATTAAAGATAGCACTATCATTTAGAACCACCATCCATATTGAGACCAAGAAAATGCACAAAGGGGAAAAAAAGGCTGTTGTAATAGCCTACAAATCAGCCCCAAAACCTCTACTAGATCAAGATAAAAACAAGGGGTACTAACCAAGTAATGAGATGTCCACAAACTCAATGCAAAAAACTATCAAATGGAGGTGATTGCTTGCATAAATAGTGAAATAAATTGCAATTATAGCATGCTGAAAATGTACACTAGAAGGAAATCAATGCCAAAGAGGGGCAATCACTAATACAAGACAAATGGCAATTGCCAGGGAATAGTTGCAACTAGCAATGAGTGAATTTGTGACTGGCACTGAGAACTGTCAAAGGATCAATGTGTCAGACTGAGATACATCCCATAGGCATAACCATCATGCATAGATTAGGTCTCACAGGTAACGGAAGAGACCAAAACAACGAACTAAACAATGTAATGGAAGCTCAATATATACCCAACCAAGATGCATACATCACTGACAATAGAGATAGGTGTTGTCCCAAAAGCAATGTCATATCAGCCCACTAAGCATCAATCCGTACATAAATCATGATGAGAGCATGTACATGTCACCAAGTTCCATGGTCTTACTATAAGACCCTCAAGCACAATTGCATAACCAAATGCTCAATGCAACATCCAAGTGTCAAGTAGCAGCTCCCACTGGAACAAAAATCAAAAGCCAAACAAGAAAACAAAGCTAAAAACATCAGGTGGAAGGCATCCATACATCCAAGATCCAAGTCGCATATATTTGAGAGCATACAACCAAAGTAACTTTCAAAGCTCTTATGTAGCATCCAATGACCATACATAATAGTGAATGATAGCCAATGGCAAAATTCAAAGCTCCAAGCTCAGCTCAAGAGCATGTAAAGAGCATAACCAAGCATGTAAGATCAATGAGTGCTTGGGAAGCATCCAATGGCAATAGGTATACAAAATCCCTAATAAAATAGTATTCATGCCTACTTATTGCAACAATAAAAACCTCTGTAAAACTTAGCAAATGAGTTCTCAAATCAATCCAAGAAGCATCCAACACAATGCCATTACATCCTTCGAGCATCGGAGTACCATACATTAGTAAACATAAACAAGAGCTCTAAACTCTAAGAGTGTGATGTCCCATATGTTATTACAACAAATTGTCATGTATGATAATCAAGAATTCAAAGTATGAAAGCTCAAATCCAATGCCATGTGCTCAATATCAATGTCGGGAGCTTATGTCAAGCCTTTGCCTAATGCCAAGCTGCAAGAGATGACCGGAAGCAGTGGGCTAAGTCGAGAAGAGCAAACCACCAAAGAAATTCATGCTGAATTTTTACTCATGTTTTTGTTGATGCCTTTACTGAGCACAATGCTAGTGCTACTACTGAGGGTTGAAAGGTTATTGATAGTGCTTGAAGTATCCCCTGAAATGTCTCCAATAAGTGTAGAGAGGCCCAAAGAACACCATATTGGGGAATATGGGAATTTTCCATAAGTTTGGGACACATGGTCAAATCTTTGGATTTGTCATAACTTGAACACTTTAACTCCAAATTGAGTGCTCTATAGCTCAATAGATTCCATTTTCAAGTGCTTTCCAATGACAGGTCACATCATATGGTTTTGAAAAACTTATGGGCATGTTATCCGGGTGGCACCTTTTTAGTATTCAAAAAATGAGAATTGGGAGATTCCTAAACTCACTAATATTGTGTTAAAGAAATTTGAGTATCAATGGTTACCTTGACAAGAGGCTAAAACCATGGCTACCATGAATGAAGAGCTGAAGCTTTTCAAATTTGGGTTGAAGAAAATTGAAGGGAAAGAGCTCCTCGATGCTGGTGCAATGGCTATGATACTAGTTGAAGGAAGTGAGCCCTGAAGTGGAAGCACAAACTGAAAGCAAGAGCTATGGTGAAAGGAGCAAGAGCAAGAGAGAGAGATACACAAGATGTGGGAACTCCAACAGTCACAATGTGTGACCAGTCTTCCCTCATTTATTCAAATGTCACTAAAAGAATAAAGAATAAAGTGCTAGTGATGGGTGATTGCCACCTATAGTGTATAGGTGTGTAGTAACTAATACACAATACTGACTTGGCATATGTGATAAACAGAATCAACATGATAATCAATTCATTGAGCTTACAAAAGAGAAAATTGTAATTAAAAACAAATAGAAGATTTATGAAGCGATAGTAAATGTTTTAAGCTTTGGAACACAGAACAATGTGATCTTTGATCTAGAGACTCTTGAAGACTACACTTGTTTATGAAAGATGTTCATGAAGTGTACTTTGGATGATCGATGGATACCTATGCTTCCAAAGACAAGGTCACTCAATCAAAGACTAGCGAATCAAGTCCATCAAAGATCTAATGAAAGGAGCACTCGAGGAGTGGAGGAGATAAGGCAAGGAGCTCAAGGCACCATCCAAGAGGGTGAGTTCAAAGCTACAACTACAAGTAAGACAAATGCACCCTCCCCACTGCAAGCCTTCTAGGTTCTCTCTAGTATAATTATTCCTCTTACATTGAAAAGAATAATGGTACATAAGTGGGCATGTACTTTGATGATAAATAGAAATGTATTATTGTTTAACAAAAGAGCATGTTAGAACTCTTGCAGCTAATAGAATACAAACGGAGTACAACTATTGAGAGTTTGCCACTTAGCATGGATATTAGGACGAAATAACATGAATTTGCATGGTCAAGGGTTAACTTATGAGATTCCTACAATGGTTAAAAGCATCAATATCTTTGAGCATTCATCATTTATAGGTAATATGTCGTTGCATCCATGTTGATAATTTAACAAAGCTATCGAGGATCTTAAATGGAAAAAACGGATCCTTTGCCTAAGAACACAAGTCATCTTGGTCTAGAAAAAGGTTCTTGGATTCCATTCAGAAAGGGGTTAGAAATAAAATGCTAAAGTCTTAATGAGTATGCCCCCCATCAGTTGTGATATCACATTAGAAACCCATAAGATATGTTTGAATTCATGAAATTATGAACCACGAGTTAGAGTATGGTTGTTAATGTGATTTTTCAACTAAGCTTTGAGACATTTGAAGTGACTCTAAGTGATAGAAAGAGACAAGGATTCCAAGGGATAGAAAATCGAGTTGTGAAGCCTAAATCCAAAAATATACACAATTAAGGATTTATAGTTTATAAAATTATGTACTTGGAGCTTAAAATCCAATAAGAAAGTTATCGTGTGTAGCTTGAAGTATTGAGTTCTTTCGTTATTATATGCTTAGGAAGAATTCTATCATCTAGAATATCCCTTGTAAGGATGCATGAATGAATTGTTTATCATGGTTGTTTACAATGTTTGAAGAATCACTTACACTTTCTTATGAAGGAATGAAGTCTTAGATATGGATAGGGTTGGTTGTCTTCAACTTGTTTTCTATTGAAGAGAATATATATTTCCATACAAATAATCATAGAGAGACAAGTTTGATTAATTTCAATGTCTAATTCCAAGTCTCTTTACAATATTCCCTCACCAAGAATCAAACTCTATCTAGGATGCTACCATTGACAAGAGGTCTCTCCACAGTGTATACCTCAATCTTGAGGTGCATCGAAACTAGCATGGCTTTCGTATTAATCCTCATCACATGCTAAGGTAGCAATGTGGGATAGAGTAAGAACCTGCAAGGCCAATGGAATCTAGAAGGCTTCTATATTAGTTGAGGAGCAAGGTTATTATGGATACATCTTTCAACATAGAAATGATTGCCTTGATTATATATGTGTGTGCAACTGTCGACTCTTTGGCATCATTTTTGTGTCCATGACTTAGATTACATAAGAGAACAATGTGCTAAAGGGCTAACCAATGAAGCTACTTTTATATATTATTATGAATGTGCTAGGACCTAATTTGATAAGTAAAGCTAATTCAAGTGCTTTTGTAGGAAGCGGGAAGGTGATTTTCCCAACAAAAGTGCCCTATGGATAGGTAGACCCAATAAGTTGGGTGGCTTCTCAATTCATTAGAATACGGGCTCAACATTAGCTTATCTATTGTTTGTTTCCTTGATCTCGATTGAGCATCATTTTAAGGGACCAGAATGAGATTATGCCTATTAACAAAGGGTTTGACATTCTACTGCCCCTCACCCCTCACTCTCTTTGAACTAATGGGGTGCTAGCCTACTTCTAGCCTTAATCAACTCCAAAGTGAGATTGTCATTAGGAGACCTAGAGTGCATTTAAGAACCTTTGGGTTGATCCTCCCGGATTAAGGCTAGATTCTTACTTAGGCTACGTATCTAGGCAACTACTAAACCCTACCTCTCTAGCTTTGCAAGGGTAAGTATATCTCACTTGGTATCAAAGAGAAAATATTAAAAAGGAAAACCATGGGTTGATATTCTCATCATGTGATTGCTTTAAGTGTCTTGGAAATTGATTTACTTGGAGAGAACTAAGAGTATTCGATTAGAGTAGTGATATCGTGAGGTTACATGTTCAGTGAAGGAAAAGCAAGGAAAAGACATCTATACAAGTATTTTAAATATGTGCTTATGGGTACTTAAATAGGATCATTACATGATTTTTGAGCAAAACTAGTCCACCAAAATAGTCTAAATTTCTAATATTAAGTTCTAGTAACTTAATGAGATCTTTGGATGGATCCAAATACATACAGGGACCTATCTTGAATAATACAAGTTGTCCAATAACAAAAATATTAAAAAGCAATGTGTTTAATGAAAAGTGTCATTTTTTTATATTCTAGGAGTATTTTTACAATTTTGCTTGCATTGGCAATGTGTTTTATAAAAAACATCGTTTTGGGATCTTTTAGGAGTATTTTCACAATCTTGCCTGGTTGGCTTGTAGACTAAGATTGTTCTGATCAATTTGAGTGTGGAGTTCGTATGACAAAGTTATGGCTAAAACAAGTTGCAACCAATGCCTATGGAAAAAAGAAACATGGAAAGCAAAAAGCAAGAGCAAGGAGGGTAAAAGCAAGCTTTTGTGTTTGGAAAGAAAGATTTTTAGTTTGTAAACAAGGGATAGAGTTGTATAAATAGAAGCATGGATGAAGGAGAAAGACTAGGCAATCAAGAGAGCTAGGTAATCAAGAGAGTTGGGCAAATTGGGAATTGATCACTAGAATTGGATAAGCACTAGTTGAGTGCCTTGGCCCAGAAAGGCTCACTCGATAATGACTTAAATTGGATTATTTTGTTTGGATTTATTTGTATACTTTTTGTAATGTTGCAGTAGATATTTGGAATTCACAAAGTGGATGGACTTCGTGTCATCAAGAGTTGAGCTCAAGCAAATAACTTGAGATAAGGTTCATGTTTTCCAAGAAGTATTTCATAGTATACAAAGATTGTACAAGGTTTATTTATTCAGTATAATACGTTTTCTTTCTATTTTTTCATATCTCATCTTTCATATTGTTTATTTTCAAGAACCCTTGTAGTTAGTGGCTTGACCCCCTCCCCCCTCTTCCCCCAAACAGCATAGTAAAAGCATGATGATTCTATGGCCCACAACTCTTAAGAAGCATACAAAAACTTGCCCTTGGAATTTAATATCTCTAAGTTATCTCAAGATGATGTACCTTGATTTCTCTAAGGGAAGAGGGTGTTATGTATCTAGCTTTTGTAGCCAAAACATAATATCCTATTTCTAATCCTTGTTATAAATACCAAGAGCACAATATTAGCATGGCATGCATGAAAGTCCTCAAGCCTTTATAAAGCATGATCTTATGTCGAAAGGACATTAGTAGTTAATACAATAATAGTAACCATGATAATCATATACTTAATTTCTATAATAATAGTCTAGTAATCATTATAATAATAATAACTATTATTATTATTATATTGATTAATATTTTAAATATTAAAAAATTTTAAGCTAAATGGACTATTTTGGATTGTATAAGGCCACCATGCAGTCACCATGAAAACCCATTAACTCAGCTTGAATAAGATACGGTCTCATTAGATCATCATTGAGATGAAACTGAATGGAAGAAGGTTGTTATACTCAACCTTAACAAGCAAGTTATTATTAATAGAATTTTTTAACCATTCTCAAAGATCCACGATAGGTCACTCTTAGAATCACAAGCAAGCCATGCCCACAATACTAAAAAAGAACATGTGTATTTGGCCATCATTTCTTTCAAAGGGTAAAGTAATCATTATCAATCAAGTGCCATCATCAAAGAAGGCCTCGTGACTATCTCCAAGTTTTCTTATCACAACCCCAACTTGGTAGATCACCATCAAGAAATTAAGAGCATTCGTGCACCTTTCCATGCTACTAAATCAAGCTATGGATAGCCAATAATGGCTTACATACTCTAACCCAACAATCACATAACTTGGCCATCTTTATGGTGATGCTAACCATGTAGAGAGAAGTGTATGTATATAGGAAGGGGAGGATTATGATTATTCACTCTCCTTCATTTGAGACTATCAAGCCATCATATTTTAAAGGCTAATTGAGAGAAAGGGGAGGAGAGATGGAGGGAGAGGAATCATAGAGAGAGCGAGAACTTCGACTCAAGGGGATTTGATTAAAAAGAAATTCCATTTTTCCTCATTTCTTTTGTGTCACTAGCAGTCTTTTGAGAAATTCCATTTAATGAAAAGAATCCCACCCTCGACAAAATATTGTAGTCCTATTTGTCATATTAAGTGATTGGTTTCTATGAGAGTTGGGAATTCATATTGATTCATTCCTTTCTACATTTAGTCAATCTATTCAGATAGAGAGAAGCAAGAAGAGAAGTTGGAAACTCACAAAGGAGGCTGCTCATAATGGCCAATGGTATCATTAGTACAACAAGGAGAGATTCCACTATGACAAAAAAAGCTCCAACAACCTTTGTCTTCTTGTGCTATAAGGCTAGCACATCAAAACCATGAAAGATCTAGTGAAAGAGCACTTGAGCAATGGAGGAGATAAGGCAAGGAGCCAAGAGCACCCAAGAGGAGCCCTTTGGGTTTGGAGTTATAACCATGATTACAATGGATAATTAATCCTATTGTATTGAAAAGGATAATGGTGTATAAGCAAGAATATGCTACAATAAGTAGAAACACATTAAGGTTAAAACTCTTGTGAGTACTAGTCTATGAATCGAGTAGGAAACCTACTGAAAGTTTATACCTTGGCCTAGGTATTAGGACTACACAATATGCACTAGTATGGTCCAGGGTTAACTTGTGAGATTCCTTCAATGTTTAAAAGCATCAATTTCTTTGAGTATTCTTCCTTTATAGTTGATATCTCATTACAATCATGATGACAATCATGTTGATAAGTTAGTAAAATAACTAGTTTTTAATGCTTTTATCTAATATAAAATCTTAAATGAACAAAATGGATCCTTTTTCCTAAGACCAGAAGTAGCCTTAGGCTAGGGAAAGGCTCTTGGACTCCATTCACAAAGGGATAAGGGATGAAAGACAAAAGACACACCTCCCCTAAATTGATGTCACATTAGAAATCCATAAGAATGTAATTGAATTCATGCAATTATGAACCAAGGGATAGAGTAGCGTTGTTAATGTGATCTGTTGACTAAGACACTCAAAGTGACTATAAGAGAAAAAGGTACGTGATAGCAAACAAAATCGTGAAACCTAAATAAAGACTTGCTAGACTTGCTTATAAAGGAAGGACTTTAGGGAGAAATCAAACAGTAACAATTGATCATTTGTGCTATTTTAAAAAAAAGGTTTGAGAAGAATTGGAAAAAGCTAGAATCTAGAATAAAGTAGATTTAGGAAGAATATGAAAGAGAAATACAAGAATATGAGGTAGACTTGAAGGCTACCTAACTAGCTAAATCAGCGTGTTCCATGGGATCTAGACGGTGCTGCTTAGGATATATATCTGGGCAACTACCAAATGCTACTTCTCTAGCCCAGCTAAACATACATGTCTCACATGATATCAAAGAAAAAGTGTTAAAAAGAGAAGCCATGTGTTATCTTTTTCATCATGTGATTGCTTTGAATCATCTTGAAAATTGAATTATTTAAAGAAACTAAGGCTATTCTATAACTATGGTAGCATAGTAGAAGCATTGTAGGTCCATAGCCTACAACTCCTAAGAAGCATGCAAATACCTGCACTTGAAATTTGTTATCCCTAAGTTATCTCGAGTGAAGACATCTTGATTCCTCTAAGGGGAAGAGAATGTAATATACCCAATTTTTGCAATCATAATAACACATTATTCTATCACTAAGACTTACTGTCATATTACCCTAGCACACTTGAAAGTCCTCAAGCCCTTACAAAGCTTGATCATAGGCCATGAGGACAACACTAGTTACTATAATAATAGCTACCATAATATTAAATATCAATACTTATGATAAAAGTGTAGTAGTAACTATTGTAACAATAGTTATGATAATGATATTGACTAAGGTTTTAAAGCTTCAAACTTTTTAAGACAAATGGGTATTCTTGGGTTATATAATGCCATTTCTAATAAGTATTTGGTCATTTTTATATACAATGGATTGTTCTAATTAGGAGCCACTCATCTTGATTAGTCACCATCTACCTCAAATGCAACATCACGATGATCGACTATTCTTGCTAGGTAGCTGGCTAAAAAGACGCAAACTCATCTTGAATAAGACATAGTCTCATCAAATCATCACCGAGATAAAATCAAGAAAGAAGTGATTTACCATCACTAGAAGTTCCCAAATTTCTCTTGAGATCCACAATAAGTTACTCTTGGAATCATACGTATACCACACCCACAATACTCAAAAAGAGCATGCTTATGAAGCCATCATCTCTTCCAAGAGAAGAAGTAAGCATTACTATCAATCCAGTGCTATCGTCAAATAAAGTCTCAAGCATATCCCCAAGTCATCTTTTTACAACCCCAACCCATTTACGGACTCTAGCCCAACCACATAACTCAACCACCTATAGAGTGATGATAACAAGGTAGAGAGAGAGAGAGAGAGAGAGAGAGAGAGAGAGAGAGAGAGATGAATTGAAATGATATATTAACGTCTACAAAAGGCCAAAATGACCTATGAGACCATGAGTTACAATCATGTGTATGATGGTACAACTATCTGGGAAAAATATGTAGTACAAAGCAAAATAAGATGGCTATGTGTAAAACATAGAGCTCTATCTAGTAACAATGAGCTCCAAATGGTACAATCTCATGTGGGTATGGAGGGCCTAGCTCTAGCCCAAGCAATAATCCCCTATATCCGCCTATAAAAGTGTCGTTGGTGTCTGTGTCGAGGCCTAGGACGTCTGGATCAGCTAAGCTGAACGGCTCGATCAATCAGTACTCCTTGTCTGTGCATGGACTATGGTGGTGAGAGAGGCTCTCGTGTGGACTATGGCTGTAACTATATTGAAGTCTTCTGAGTCTCCTTTGCAAAGAAGTATGTGAGCTACCTCTGTGGAGGGTCTCGATGTCCTGGAGCAGGTGTACTCCTGAGGCGCATGTCATGAAGCCGTCGTATCTCAAGAAGAAAGAGATCAAGGCATTGCTGATCGGTAAAATCCATGATTCTAGATAGTGGTCCAAATCCGTCTCTAAAAAGAGAGTGGAAACAGAGGCCCACCTTTCCCATCACACATATCACATGGCTTGCACAGCTCCCTCAGGAACCCTACTGCTGGTGTGGCCCCATGGCCACCATCTCCTCGTTGCTGTGTTTTGCAGCCCACTCCAGCAAGAGACTTGCCTCTCTCATCCTGCATATCACATGGCTTGTGCAGCTCCCTCAGCAACCATGTTGCTGCTGCATCCCCTGTTGCATCCTCATCTTCTCTGTGTTTGAAGGATGTTTATGTAGGTAGGACAAGGCATGTTGGCAAAGACAGACATGCCACAAATGTGATGTGTGTGTGCACGTGAGAGAGAGAGAGAGAGTTGTTCATGATCCAAGTTTTCCATAATGCTGATGATGATGTTGACCGCACTTCTTCTTTCCTATGTCAATCCTCACTGATCTGGTATGTGATGCAATCTTGGCTTGTGTGGCAATCCAGTCTGAACTGAGCTCAATCTTACTGCCAAGGATTCTGAGCTTACAACATGATTTCCTCTTTCTTATAATGCAACATCATTCATCTGTCATCCATAGATTCAAAGCTCCTCATTGTAGATGGTGTTGTGCTCTTGGTCTGCGGCAGGGGTACAACACCTCCTAGAGGCCTAATGTCCAGACAGCAGTTTCTTTTTGGAATTCTTGAGGACAAGCTGGCATTGATTGTCACATAGATGCAGTCTCCACAAGCAAAATTCAAGGCAGTGATTCTTAACTCTGGATAAGACCTCAGCTTTCATGTTTTCTCAATGTGAGCAAAAAACCCAATAACGTCCACAAAACCTGACATCCTCTTGGCCAGGCCAGTAGACACACGCTGGCAGAAGAACCAGAGAGAGAAGCTTGGTCATAGCCAAAGCCACAGCATCTGAGGGTATGTGCAGAGGTAGACCCTGTCCAGCTCACAACCAGAAGCAGATCATCTGCAGCCATTTCCACCCTCTCCTTTGCCAGTCAATCTCATCTTCAGTGACTCCTCAACCTCACCCCACCATTGCTTATCCCAGGAAGCCTGGCTCTACTACCTGGAGCTTCTCTTCAATGGAAAAAACCTGCAAAAGTCTTCAATCCCATATTGGGACAGCATGTCCGCCACTGACTCAATGCTCCGCAGCTTGTGCATGCTCACCAGCAACATGAAGCAGAACTTTATGCTGCCATTGATACCTTTGTCTGTGTTGCCCCCTTCCTGTTAGCAGTGCTGCAATGCTCAGGACAAGACAAGCAACAGGAAGAATCTATCTGGCTGCTCCCAATTGCTGGCATTGGCTCATTGATAGCAAATCATTTGGCAGTACTTCAGCTGTTGCAGTTTTGGAAGTTGCATAGATCCTGGATAGAAATTCATCAAGCAAACTATCCAAGTCACTTAAAAGTTCTTCTGGCATGTCCATAAGCCTGGGTGTATACACATACATGTTTGATAATATGATGTATGGCGCAGTATGTACTGGATTCAACTCAATTACATGCTTGACAGTGCAGTCTCCTCTCTCAACATTGTACTGAGTTCTGGAAATGCTCACCAAGATCATCCATGATGCCACAGAAGGTTGAAAAGGCATATTATTGATTACATCCACTGCTGCATCTAACCGCCCGGCTCTTGCTAATAGATCAGCCACACAGTTATAGTGGTCAACATGAGGTTTTATGCCCTGATTTTGGTTTATGGTTAAGAAGCATGAACAGGCCTCATCAACCAGGCCACAGTGGCTGCAAGCAGAAAGAACAATCTTGTATGTGGCCTTATCTGGCCATACTTCTTCTGATTGCATCTGCCAAAAGAGAGACACTGCATCCTGGCCTTCCCCATTCTGTGCATGAGCTGTAATTAGAGCATTCCATACAGAGACATCCCCTTTAGACATTAAATTAAATGTTTTTCGGGCTTCCTCCAAACTTCCACACTTTCCATACAGTGTAACAAGAGCAACCTTAACATTTTTTTCAGACTCTGCTCCACTGACTATCGTGGCTGCATGGGCTTCTCTGCCTTCTGTCAAAGCTCCATAGGTTGCACAGGCAGACAGGACACTAGCATATGCAGCTTCATCCTTCAGTATAAGGTTTTTGAACGCCCCTAGGGCACCACCCAAGCAACCAGTGTCTTTGTACATGTTCAATAATGCAGTCCCAACAGCCATGTCAGTCTCAAGCCCACGGACTGAAATAACAGCATGTAGCTGCTTGCCTTCACTCAAACAATCTTGGTCAGCACATGTAGCAAGAGCAGTAATAAGTGTAACCTTGTTTGGCATAAAACCTTCTTGTTTCATTTGATGAAATGACTGTATGGCAGCTTTAGTTCTCCCAAACTGAATAAAAACTGTAATCATGGTACTCCATGACACCACATCACGATCCCCCATTCCATTAAAAACCCTCCATGCATCCTTCATACTTCCACACTTCCCATACAAACTGATGAGGGCATTGGCCACTGTCACATCTGAGCCAAACCCACAATCAGAGATCCAGTCCTGTATTTGATTGACTTCAGGCAAGGAAGCCTTCTCAGAACATGCCGAAAGAATACTCAAAAATATCACTTTATCCAGCTTTATTGCGTCCTGCTGCATTTCATCCCAGAGCAACGAAACATCTTTGTTGATTCCTGATTGAGCATACGCAGCAATAAGGGCAGTCCAAGATACAATGGTCCGTTCAGGCAAATGGTAAAAAATTTTGAGGGCATCCTCAGTCCTGCCACACTTGCCATAAAAGCTGACAAGGTTATTTCCGACGACTGTATTCATATCCAAACCACAGCCAACAATGCGGGCATGAAATTCTTGGCCTTTGGTTAGGGCTCTCTGCATGGCACATGCGGAAAGAGCACTTGAGAAAATGTGTTCATTAGGGAGGAAGCCTTCTGATTGCATGTGATCGAAAAGAAAAATGGCCCCCTCACCCTGTCCACTTTCACTGTAAGCCCTCATCATAAAATTCCATGCAAAGTTGTCTTCATGGCAGCGGTTCACAAACAGTGCAGCTGCGTCGTGAGGAGAACTGCATGTGCCGTACATCTGGATGAGGAGGTTAACCAGGAAGTCCGTATGTTCGAGCCCATTATGGGCAATGCAATGGTGAACGAGTGTCCCATTTGCCAGGGCCCTGTTGGCCGTACATTTGCGCACGAGGCGGCCGTACAGAGAGATGGTGTGGTGATGTTGCTCTGGGCGAAGGGAGCTGGATCCATGGAGAAGGGAAGCTGAATCCATGGCATCTTGGCACACAGAGAACCTGGAGCCATGTTTGAGTGCTGCTGAATCCATGGCTGGGGGTTGCTGCTCTTGGGAAAAGGGGCAGACCACGGAATTCGAGCATTCAGGGGCCGGGAAGCCATGGCTGGGTGCTGATGCGGGAGGTGCCGCAAACTTTGGACGTCTTCCCCTTGCAGGAAAGGCCGGCTACGGGCCGTTGTGGGGGAGCATCTCGCTGCAGCGTTTGGGCTTGGCGCATTCCAAGCTATAGAATGGAGAGACGAGAGGTCTTTTACACAAATTCGTACCGGGTAGGTCCTAAATTTGAAGGGGTCAACACCAAGGTGAAAAATATATCACCCTTCACATGAAAAGTAATAAAGTAAAGAAAATACTTATATGCCTTTCCAACCTCTTCAAAACGAAAAGTAGGGCTCCTTTAAAACCTTCTAAATGAAAAGCTCGGCAACCCTTCAAATTTGAGGCATCATTAAAATTAAGTCTAGGCTGCCATTGTCATCGCTGCCGCCCATCAGCCCAGATTATGAATTGCCATAATATCATGTAGCTTCTCCAAGGGAAGACCTCATACCTAGCTCCTACCTCACATACATAGCTAGGTGGAGTATGGAACCTATGAAGACTATAAGGAAATGGACAATAATAACATACATATCTATAGCTATCTTACTAATGTATTATTATTTTTTTATAATGTGGTGTTATATTGAATTTAAAAATATTTTTACATCTTCCAAAAAAGGGGAGACAGATCTCACTGAGAAGTCTCAGTTACTACACTTAAGAGCTTTGAAATAGGCTCTATAAATAGAGGCATGTTTTCCTAGACCTTTCAATGCAGTCAATACATCACACTTACATTGTTGCAGACTAAGAGGAACAAAAAAAGAGACCCTTCCAAATATCTTCTTGTTCATATGGTTCCAAACACTCCTAATGGCTATGGCCCTAATGACATTCCAAAGAGGCGCCTTGGCTTCTTGAAGAGGCCCAAAATCACCGAAAAGGGCTCCCCTTGCATCAATTTTAGCCTACAGTCCTGCCTTCTCCACCCATCTGCTTATAGCCTTCCACAGCCACCTGACATCAATGCAGTCCCAAAACATATGTTGAGCAGATTCCTCCTCCTTTTTGCATAGCACACACATAGGCGACACCTTAGCAAATTTAGTTATCCTATCCCGAGTAGCAAACTTATGCATTAGGACTTTCCAAAGCACTAGATTAAGCCTTTGAGAAGGGGTGCTGGTCCACACAACCCTTGTCCTTCTTTTCCATGTCCTTAGCTTAGTTCTAGGGCAATACTTCTTCCAGCATTCCTGCACCTTTAACACATGTCTCACATTATAATGATTGAAGTCATCTCTTTTGACTGCCTCACAAAGCAATTTCCCCTTCTAAGTTTCGTAACACTATTAGAACCATCCCCAGCCAATTCTTTTCATTCTCATTCAACTAAAATCTGTGATTACACTCCTCCAGTGAGACAAGAAATGGAGATTACACTCCTCCAGTGATAAGAAATGGAGCTCTCTCTGCTCCCATATATCCAATCATATCCTAAGCCCTTTCCCATGCACACTCTTTGCTAGCTTAGGATTGTTTGAAATAGGTGTAAGGTCATCTTGATAAGCAGCATCTGAAAACCAGAGGGACTATAGCAGGCTTGGATCTCCCCTCCCATCAGGGCAGCCCCTCCATTTAAGCTCACATATTACGCTTTTCCAACTTCCTACTAGCCTTTGCAAGAGCTCTAATTCCCTTATCTTTATTTTTAGGCCATGTGCAAAGACAAACTGCTCCTAACTTATGTCTTCTCATATACTAGCTGGAACTCTAGATGACTCAATCATAGCTCTTGCTATGATGGTCCATGGTTGTTTCAGGTACATTCTGCTGAGTAATCTCAAGGAAAATCGGCGAGCTTTATCCTTCAATGATTCAATGCCTAGACCATCTTCCTTCTTGCTAGCAATAAGGACATCCTAGGATATAGCATGCCACTGTTACATTTCACCTGTTGTCCACATAAATGATCTTAGAGCTCTCTTCATAATTGGTTCC